>NC_135325.1:13628352-13938806 GCF_048772815.1 Callospermophilus lateralis
ATATATATATATATATATATATATATATATATATATATACACATACATATACATATATATACGTGTGTGTGTGTGTGTGTGTGTATTTCATACAGGGTTTTTTGTTTATTTATTTATCTATTTTGTGGTACCAGGGATTGAACCCAGGGCCTTGTGCATGCAAGGCAAGCTCTCTACCAACTGAGCTATATCCTCAGCCCTATATACAAGTTTTTGTGACATAAGTTTTAATTTCTCTAAGCATTTTACATTTCCACCATAAATGAGAAATCCAAATGCTCCTCCTTATCAGGTGCACTTTGTACTGTGAGACTTTTTATGTTAACCATTCTAACAGGTATGTGGTGTTATATCATGATTTTAATTTGCATTTTCCTAATGACTAATGATATGAAGCATCTTTTTGCATGCTTTTTACATTTCATATATCTTCTTTGGTGCTGTATCTACTCAAAATTTTTGCCCATTTTTTAAAAATTGGGATGTTTGTATGTTTATTGTTGAGTTTTGAAATTTTTTATACAATTTATTTTTTAGTTATAGATTGACACAATATCTTCATTTCACTTATTTTTATGCAGTGCTGAGGATCTAACCCAGTGCCTCACACATGCTAGGCAGGTGCTCTACCACTGAAGTATAACCCTAGCCCTTCTTTATATACTTTATATGTAAGCTCTTCAACAATATATGCACATATGTTCTCACAGTCTGTAGCTTGTCTTATTATTCTCTTAATATTATCTTTCACTTCCTTAACAAGACCTCAGAAACACAGGAAATAAAACCAAGGATCAGTAAGTGGGATGACATCAAATTAAAAAGCCTCTGCACAACAAAGGGAATGATAAAGAGCACGAAGAGAGAAGCTACATAATGGGTGAAAATCTTTGCCAGCTATTCCTTTGACAGGGGATTCATATCAAAAATATATAAAGAACTAAAAAAGTTTAAGGATAAGAAAAAAGAAAAGGAGAGAACAATTAACCCAGTCAATAAATGGGCAAAAGTACTAAGCAGATATTTCTCAAAAGACGAAACATAAATGAACAACAGATACATGAAAAAATGCTTGATATCTCTAGAAATCAAGGAAATGCATATCAATACTACACTGACATTTCATCTCACTCTAGTCCAATGACAATTATTAGGAACATAAATAATAAAATGCTGTTGAGGTTGTGGGGGAAAATGTACACTCATACATTGTTGGTATACATTTAGTACAACCATTCTGGAAAGCAGTATGGAGATTACTAGTACTCTGCTCTTTGATTTGTTTGATTGATTTATGTACCTGTCTTTTCAGCATTATTATACTCTTTTGATAATAGTAACTTTCTAATAAGTTTTAAAATCAGGAAGTTTGCATACTCCAACTTTGTCATTCTAACTGTAATGTCTTACTCTAATTTAATATCCACTCTATATTCAGTTTTTCTCAAATGTCTCAAAATTATCTTTGTCTAGTTTGAAAGAAGATCTAAATAAAGTTCATACATTGGATTTGGTTGTTTGTCTCTTAGGTCACTTGTATATGAGTGCCCCTCCTCCAACTTTTCATGCCATAAGAAAAAACTATGTCATTTACCAGCAGTGTCCCACATTCTGGTTTTAGCTGATTTTTCCCCTCAAGATGTCATTTAAATTGTTCTCATATCCTTCCTACATCTTCTGAATAGATGATTAAATTTTGATTGGATATGAATCTAAATTTTGAATAGGCAACTTTGTAAGATTTTTTTTAATACTAGGATTGAATCCAGGGTGCTTATCTTTTAGCCCTTTTTATTTTAGAGACAGGGTCTTGCTAAATTCATCAGGGCCTCACTAAAGTGCTTTGAACCTGTGATCCTCCTGCCTCAGCCTTTGGAACCACTAGGATTATAGGTGTGCAGCACCATGTCCTGGGGCATGATACTTTTTTCTAAGCATTATATCAAAGACTGACTACTTGATGATCCTTGTTGAAGTGCTGTTATGTTTGATTAGTGGTTTTAGGAGTTTTCAACTTTATCCAGTCATTATAGAGTTTCCCATCAACCTATAACTAAGGGCGTTAGCAGCCATTGATGTTTTTTCTCTATATTCATTATCTAATTAAGGGTTGTACAATGTTAACATTCTGGTTGGTTTTGGAAGTTATTTTACACTAACTAGCCAGAAGCTTTATACGCAGAAAGATTTTCCTTCATCAACTCTTTGTTTATACTTAAATATATTCAGCATAGGAAGGGCAGGACAAAAGGACAGGTACTTAATTCTTTATTTATTAATTTTCTGAGAAATGACTTGGTGGCCTGGCCACTTCTAATTATGACCAATGATTATTTTTAATATCATTATGAACTTATGAATTTGTATATATTTAAATCTATTGAAGTCATTACTTTTTTAATACTTAAATTGTCTCATTCTGTTGGAAGTTTCTTGACCTTGACATTAAACAATTAGTCTTTTACTTTTGGCATTAACCCATATATTTTTTTTTTCGTCTCTCTCCCTCACTCACAAGTACCAGGGATGCTCTACCACTGACCTAACTGACCTATATCCCAAGCCATTTTAATTAATTAATTATTTATTTTGAGACAGGATTTTTCTAAATTTCCTAGGCTGGCTTCAAACTTGTTTTCCTCCTGCTGCACTCTCCTGGGTTGCTGGGATGACAGGCATGTACCCCCCAATTAGTCTTTAATATCTTCCTAGTTTTGTGCATCAGCAATGTCCTTAGCTCAGCTTATACATGTCCTGTTCCATTTCTGAATTCAGCCTTTTTTTTCTAAGAAATATTTGGAACCTTTTAAAATGAAAGATAGAGGGCTGGGGATGTGTCTCAGTGACAGAGTGCTTGCTTAGCATGCACAAGACCCTCATTTCACTGCAAAGGAAAATAAAAGGAAGATCGAATTTAGAGGTCACATTTTGGGAACTGGGGCAAAGTACATAGATTTTTTTTTTTTTTTACTACTAGTTGTTTGGTGGTTTTAAGGCATAAAGCAACATAAATCCCTCATGAAAAATTTATGATCATAATACCTTAATAATCTATGGTTATTAAGAAAAAGACTGAAAAAGACTGATCCAGAGATGCAAATTTATTAACTCCAAGTCATAAAATGGCTGCCCTGAATTCCTATAACCATGCATTAGTCTACTTGTAGTTGGATGTGCTTTGGAGTATTCTAGGGGAACAAATTCCCTGAAGCATTCCTGTAGGCAACAATTCACTACAATGTAAATACAAGTGACCTTGCCAATAGGGCTGAGTTACTGTTATGTTATAAGAAGGACCACTTTTAATCATATATCAAGGTTTGGTTTATGTCAGGTCACCAATTTCCCTTTCAAGAGTGTCACACTTACTTTCCTGTCATATTTGCTCACAGGAAATTGGGAGAAAAAGACATGTTCCAGGATTAAATCTGCTGTGAGTATATAAATTTTTATTAAGCTAGACAACAGTGTGAATGTGAAGACTTTAAAGTGACAATTTTGGTATGGAACTGGCTAGACATCTCGATTTCATTACCTTGAATAAAGTTATGCTCCACTTTGCATAAATGTGTTTATTCTGTTACTTGCATTTGAAAATGACCTTTCACTCAGTACTGATGCCAGCTGCAATGCAGAAAGCTCTACATAACTTAGCAATCCTGTGACAATATTCAGGCAGGTGCTGTATATTGCCTCAGTCTGTCAACTTTCTCATTTTCAAGAAATGAGAAAGGTTAAAGATTGCTGCATTCTGTGATTTAAAATTCAAATGAGACACTTTCTCTTGTTCTAAGAACCCCATCATTATCTGTGATCAGTTATGTATTTTGCCTTTTTGATTTTTTCTTAGATTTTTATTATTTGTGTAGAATATTAGAATATACAAAACATGAAAAGTTTCCTAAGTATTACACTCACTTTATATCTATATTATATCTGCATCTTTATCTATATATCTGTATCTATATCTATCTAGTTAAATAACTAAACTAGTAAGAATTTGCTATTTTTCAGTATGTTTCTTTTCCATTGTTTGCTAGCACTTATCAACCAACATCCCAGAGTACTAATAATTTCTTTGAAGCCATCTATAGACATCATAGAAAATAATTATTTACAGGCATCCAACTTCTGTCACACGTGCTTGATGTTGAACCAAACTCATAATATAAAGAATATTTACCAAAGTAAAGACTTGAATAGTACTCCTTCTATCCAATACTCCATCATGAAGCTTGATGACTGGTTTGTGGTTTTTATACTGATGATGACATCACTCCAGTAGTTTTGTAGGAAGAACAGAGCATATCTGTTTATTGTGCAGCATGGTGTCAGGGGCCTTTATAAATATTTTGGCTCTACATATATTCCAACAGGAATAAAATGAACTGCAGTTAAGGCTGTAATAACAGTTCCATTGACTTAGGCTTCATACTGCATGACAGTCCATTGTGTAGCACTGGGGCACACCATTCCCCTTGTCTTTGCATTTTATTTATGAATTTTACATGAAATCATTACCATTTTCGTATTCAGTTCTGCAGTGGCGGAAGCAGGAATCTAAACAGGCTGTTACATTTCAAAGACACATTCATTAGGCCTGAATTATGAGTTCAGCACATCCTGAAAATAGGAACTACTCAGAGCCTCCTCACAGCTGTCGTTTTGCTTCTTTCTTACAACTGCCATCGCCCTGCACAGAATGAGGACTCCATTCCACACCCACCAGATGTTTTGCCCCTATTTTATAGTGTCATTCTTGAATTAAGAAATCTTGGGTTTTATCAAAACCAAAATGAGCTGTTTTTAAGGAAGATGAAGGAAAAAAGACAAGGTTGTTGACATTAGTGTGAAGGTGCTAGAAAAATCTGTCTACTGGTTTCAATCATTCTTTTTTTTTTAAGAGAGAGAGAGAGAGAGAGAGAGAGAGAATTTTAATATTTATTTTTTGTTTTCGGCGGACACAACATCTTTGTTTGTATGTGGTGCTGAGGATCGAACCCGGGCCGCACGCATGCCAGGCAAGCGCGCTACCGCTTGAGCCACATCCCCAGCCCCTCAATCATTCTTTAGAAGGTAGAAAAACATGAGTATTTTATATTGTATAAAAGTTAATTAAAGAGATATCACTAATATTTTAAAAGAAGATGGCTTATACACACAACAAAATATTACCTGTTTTAGTCCCAAAGGGAAGGCAATAAATATTAACAATCTTTTTTGGAACCAACCAATTAAAATAAAGTTTATTATTAATTTTTATTATAATAGTAATGTACTCATTGTAGAGTCATCATACAATTTCATGAGACTCTCATTATCCAATACAGATAGCATTTATGTAATCTACATTGAGTCATCTACATTGTATAAACTTTACTAAAACTTTTACATAGAAAACGTTTGTGCTAAGGGCAAAAAAGCACAAAAGGAGTTTAAGATTCCATTAAAATAAGGGGAAAAAGTAAAAATAATAAGAAAATTATACTTAAAACCTAGCTTGCATGGCTCCTTTCTCATCCATGTTCATTCATGTTAATATAATTAACACATATTTAGTTAGTCTTTATTATTTGTCATGCCCTCTGGTAGATGTTGGAGAAAATCACATTACATTGTGGTGAGAGCTAGGACAGAGAAATGAAAATGAGCCTTTTTAATGTGTTTGATATGTTCTAAGTACTTTTTATATTTTGTTTAACCCTTACAAAAATTTATACAAAGGGGGAATTTATATCTTGAGGATACAGATGAGGGTATTAGCTTGAAGATAATTAACTAACTTTTTCAATATTTCAAAGCAAAATGTAGAAGAATAATTCCAGCCAGATCTGTCTGTGAAATGTGAAATGATATTTCATTTGAGCAATGTCATGAAGGATAAAGAAGAGTTTGCCTAGTACACCAAGAATAAAGGACATTTCAGGTCAATCCTTGTGGAAATAAAAGAGCATTATTCTTTGTGGCAATTAAGAGGGTTTGGGAAGGCTGGAGTGAGTCCAAGATGAATAAAGGATAGGGAGATGAAGCCTTATGCTTCAGCCCACAACTTAGAAAATATTTTAACAAAAATTTAATGAAATACAATATATGATAAAATTCATGAATTTAATGGTAGAGTTGCATGAGTTTTGACAACTGTATGCACTATTGCATCAATCAAGATTTACATTTTCCATTATCTTAAAAAGTTCCCTTGAACATCTTTGCTGTCAATACCTTTTCCCATTCCCAGCCCCACACCACCATAGATCTACCATCAATACCTGTATATATCAAAATTACCTTTTCTAGAATTTCATATAAATGTAATCATATAGTAGGTACTCTACCTTGTCTGATTTCTTTTGCTCAGTATAATGAATGTTAATCATGTTGTATCAGTAGTTCATTATTTTTATTACTGAGTTCCAGCCTATGGGTGTATTACAAACAGTGAATTCAGTTGTTGATAGGAATCTGGGCTTTTTCTAGTGTTTTTACCATTACAAACAAAGCTTCTTTGGAAATTTTAATACAAATCTTTAAGTAAAGATTTGCATTTCTTTTGGGTAAATCCCTAATCCCTAGTCATTTTTTCAAGTTGTAGTGGACACAATACCTTTTTTTTATTTATTTTTATGTGGTGCTGAGGATTGAACCCAGTACTTCATGCATGCTAGGCAAGCGCTCTACCACTGAGCCCCAGCCCCAGCCAGATGGTTTGTTTTCTAACTCTTTTACTTTAAAACAATCTGTCTTTAAAGAAGGTTCTTATGGGAAGCACATAGTTTGATCTTCCATTTTATAGTCAAGTCTGACAACCTGTGCCTTTTAATTAGAATATTCAGATCATTTAAAAAATTTTGATTATATATTTGGCTTAGTTTAAATCTGCTGTTTTGCTATTTGTATTTATTTGTCCTATCTGTTCTTTATCCCCATTTTTACTCACTTTTCCTATTTTCATTTAGATATTTTGAGCATGTTTTTGTTATCCATTTTCATTGCCTTTATTATTAAGTATAATTTTTGGTTTATTTTATCAGAGGTTTCTCATAGAAACCATATCATTTAAATTTATCACTTTAGCATAGCCTACCTTCAAAATTTATCATTTTGCAAATGATGTGTGACCCTTCCAATAGATAGTTCTTTGATTTATCCTGCTATCCTTTCTGCCATTGTCATATGTTTTATTGTACATATGTTTAAACTCCTACAACAAATACATTATTATCATTGTTTCTCTAGATAGTTATTTCCTCATTTTAGTATTATAGCAGCACAATTTACCATAGCACACAAGTTATGGAACCAGTCCAGGAGCCCATTAACAATGAATGGATAAAGAAAATGTGGTATATATATAAATATACCCAATGAAGTTTTACTTGGCCTTAAAAAAAATGAAATTATCGCATTTTCTGGTAAAGGCTGGAATTGGAGAACATTACATTAAGTGAAATAAGCCACATTCAGAAAGTCAAAAGTCAAAAGTTTTCTTTCATATGTGGAAGGTAGAGCAAAATAAGAAAAAAAAAGGGGGAGTTCAGTGAAAATAGAAAGGACATCAATGGAGTAAAGGAAGGGGGTATGGGGGGAAGGAGGAGAAGCGGGAAAGATGACATACTGTAGTCTGAATTGGAGCAAATTATATTCTATGAATATGTGATTACATTAAAATGAACCACAATATTATGTGTATCTATAATGCACTAACAGAAACATTAGAAAATGGAAAAATCTTTTATTTTTACTTATATATTTCCATTGTTTAGTAGTCTTCATTCTTTTGTTTATGTCCAAGTTAATCTGTTATCATTTTCCTTCTACCTAGAGAATATATGACAATATTTCCTGTACTGTGGATTTGCTGGCATTGCAAAGTCAGTCAACTTTTTATTTCACCTTCATTTTCAAAAGATGGCTTCATGTGCATAGTGTTCAAGATGGATATTTTCCCCCACCATTTAAAATAATGTTCATACTGTCATTATAGAAAACAGTATGGAGATTCCTTAAGAAATTAAAAATAGATCTACCATATGATCTAGAAATCCAAATACTGGGAATATTTTCAAAGGAAATAATATCTGTATGTCAAAGACACATCAGTAATCCCATGTTTATTGTGGCACTATTCATAATATTCAAGAAATGACTGATGAATGGATAATGAATATGTGGTAAATACACACAATGGAATACTATTTGGCAATAGTAAATAATGAAATCCTGTCATTTGTAGCAACCTGATGGAATTGGATATCATTATATTTAATAAAATAAACCAGGCACAGAAAGGTAAGTACCGCATGATTTTACTCATACAAAAAAAGTTGATCTCAGAAATTGAGAGTATAATTGTAGTTATGAGATACTGGGGAGAACAGGGAAGGGAAAGGTGGGGAACTATTGATCAGTGAGTTTTAAGTTATAGTTAGATAGCATTATGGTTTAGATATGAGGTGTCCCAAAATGATCATGGTCAAGACAATGCAAGAAAGTTTTGAGGTGAAATGATTGGATTATGAGAGCTTTAGCCTAGTCATTGCATTAATCCCTAATAGGCATTAACTGAGTGGTAACTATAGGCAGGTAAGGTGTAGTTGGAGGAGAGGGGTCATTGTGGGCATGCCTTTGGGGTTTATATTTTGTGAGTAGAGTTTATTTTCTCTCTGCTTCCTGAAGCCATGGCCTGAGCTGCTTCCCTGAGCCACATTCTTCTGCCATGATGTTCTGCCTTACTTTGAGCCCCAAAGAATGGAGTCAGCCTTGAATGGACTGAGACCTCTGAAACTGTGAACCTCAAAACAAACCTTTCCTACTCCTATTCTTCTCAGGTCTTTTGGTTAGAGTGGCAAAAAAAAGGTGACTAAAACAAATAGATTGAGTAAGAATTTCAGGTGTGCTATTGCACAGTGAGATGACTACAAATAACAACAATATTTTAAAAACTAGAAGAAAAGATTTTCAATGCTTTTCACCATAAGTAAATGATAAAAGTTTGAGTAGATAGATGTGTTTAACCTGATTTAAACATTATACAATATATACATGTAGTAAAACATTACATGATACCCCATTAATATGTACAATTTTTATGTACATAAAACATATGGCTAGCTGGGAGTGATGGTGCATGCCTGTAATCCCAGCAGTCTGGAGGCTGAGACAGGAGGATCATGAGTTCAAAGCCAGCCTCAGCAAAATCTAGGTGGTAAGCGATTCAGTAAGACCCTGTCTCTAAATAAAAAAGGGCTGGGGATGTGGCTCAGTGGTCGAGTGCCCCTGATTTCAATCCCTGGTACCTCCCCCACAAAAAATATGGCTAAAATAAATCTAATTTAAATTTTTAAAAATATATTCATTTTTCTTCTGCCCTGCATAATTTCAGATGAGAAATCAGTGATATTTTGTCTTTGTTTTTCTGAATATCATGTATCTATTTTCTCTAGCCATTTTTTTATGATTTTATTCATTTTGTATTCATTCAAGAAATGTGTCAGTGTAATTTTCTTTATGTTTTCATTGGATTTGTTAAGTTTCTTGGACCTGTGGGTTTATAGTTTTCATCAAAAAATTTTGAACATCATTACTTCAGATATTATTTCTGACTCTACCTCTTGTATTCTTTCTGACATTATAATTACATGTGTTAGACACTGCTTGATATCTTCCCAGAGTATAGGTTTATTTTTTTTCAATATGTTTCCATTTTGTGCTTCATTTTGAATAGTTTCCTTTTCCAGGTCTTCATATTTACTGATCATTTATTTTGAAGCATCTAATTTTCTGTGTAGCAATATTTTTAGTTCAGATATTGCATTTTTCATCTTCTGAAGTTCCATTTTACTCATTGTTGTATCTTTTTTTCTCTTTTAATTATCCTTTCTTTCATATTCTTCGTCATGTCATGTGATACCTGTTTTAAAATCCTTGTCTATTAATTCCATCATATCTGTTATTTCTAAGGGTCTTCATGTTGACTTATTTTTCTCCTGTTTATGGCTTATATTTTTATGCTTCTTCACATCTACTCATTTTTTATTGAATTCTTGACATTCTGAAATTTTGTTCTGTTGGATTTGTACTAGCACTCAGTTGAGGTCTTTGAAGACCAGCTTGATCCTTTCAAAGGTTTGTTTTTAAGCTTTTCTTTGGGCAGGTCTATTGTAGTCTTTATTCTGGGATTAGTTTAGCCTTACCATTAAGGCACACTCCTTTGGGGTTCTACTTCAAGTATTTAATAAGGTTTATCCTCCCAGACTGACTGGTGGGTAATTGAACAATTCTCATTCATGTGTGGCTGTTCGGTAATTGTTATTTGCCTAGCACTTACTCTTTGCCTGGTCTCAAGGAGTTTTTACCCTGCATAGTTGAAGATTTCTTTTCAGATAAAGACTAAAATTAGTACAATCTCTCTGAAAGCAGTATGGAGATTCCTCAAAAGATTAGAAATGGAATCAACGTATGACATAGTTATCCCACTCTTTTCTATTTATTCAAAAGAACTAAAATCTGTTCTTAGTAATACATGCATGCCGATGTTTATAGCAGCATAATTCACAATAGTCAAGTTGTGAAACCAGCCCAGGTGCCTGTCAACAGAGGAATGGATTATGTGGTGTATGTACACAATGGAGTTTACTAAAACACAAATAAGAATGAAATTATGGCATTTGCTGGAAAAATTGATGGAACTGAAGAACATCATACTAAATGAAATAAAACACACTAGAAATTCAAGGACAATTTTTTTTTTCTAATACACAGAAGCTAGAGAGAAGTAAGGAATTAAAAAAGGGGAAATCTCAGAAAATAGGAGAACAGAGGAGTAGAGGAAGGGGATTAAGGAGGATGGAAAAGGGCAGGAACTGTGGAATGAAGTTGACCAAATTATGCTGTGTACACATATGTAAATAAATCACAACAGATTCCACTTTTATGCATATCTATAATGTACCAATTAAAAAGAAACAAAAAATCAGAAGAAAGACCAATAATGTAGAGGAAGTGAATCAGGAGAAGGAGGAGCAGAAGAAACGGGGAAGAAATGGGGATTGAAATGAAGTAAATTAGGTTATATGAATTTATGATATGTCAAAATGAACCCCACTATTAAGTATGACTATAATGCACTAATAAGAACATTTAAAATTATTCAAGAGCACAAGCAAAATGATTTGTAGAGGATGTTCTCTGTGTAGCACTCTTTGCTGTGATCATCTCCCTGTAAAATTCCAGCCACCTCAGCCTCACCAAATTTTATTTTATTTTTCCCTAACCTAGTGAGAATATCAAGCATTGTTTGATTCTCTCTTCATTTCCCATAGTTCAGAAACTTCCTCTTGGAAGAAAGTTGAGTCAAGTATAGAGCTCATCTTGTTTATTTTTTGTCTCTCAGGGCTCATAGTCTTGTGCTGCCTGTTGTCTATTGTCACAAAGCAGTTATTTCTTATATTTTTCCTGCTTTTCTAATTGTTTATAGATTGAAGAAAAAGTCAATGTAGTGAGATTTTAAATGGAAGATCAATGTACGCATTGAAATCTCTAATAACAATGTTTCATATGATAATAAATCAGTGTATCTTACCATAAAAATTTCTTGAATTTATTATTTTGGAGATAATGGGACAATAAAGCAGACCAACTTTCTAATAGAGAACAACTAAAAATAATTATACTAAATGTAAAAGAAAACTGAAAAACAGTGAAGAGATAATAAGATATAGAGAAATTATCAGATTAAAATGAAGGAAAGTGAAAACTTGAGCTTAAATGTGCTTTTGTATTGAGACCATTGTACAATGTGGAAGAATTAGCTGTGATGTTGAGTGTAGTTTTGGTGGTCTTGTGGAATATCAAAATATTAGTTGATAAAAATGAGCAAAGGGCTTGACTTAAGGGGAAATTAAAACAGCTGTTCAATTATACTTCTGTACTTAGAGAGACAAGTGGACATATTATCCAGGTACATGTACAAAAATATTCATGTTACTTGTAATGCCAAAACATGCTGATAATAACATCCCTGGAACAACTCTCATAAATAAATAGGAAAATGAATTGAATATATGCACTAACATGAAGGAATACTAAAAACATGTTAAAAAGAAGTAAAGCCAAAGGAATTGCATATAGTTTGATTTCATTTACATAAAGGTATAAAATAGATCAAACTAAACCAGATTTTATGAGGTTATATTTATAGGTGGAAAAACTGTAAGTAAAAACAAGACTATAAGTTAAAGGATAGAGGGAAAGGAAACAAGATTGTTCAATGAGAAAGGGCACATGGTAGATTTCTGGAATCCTATAAATATTTTATTTGTTGATTTTGGTATTGGTTACATATGTTCCATTTATAATTATTCTTACAATTACATATTATACATTACAGTTTTCTGTACATTTTGTTTTCACAACAAGAAATTTTTTTTAAAAATAGGGTTTTTGGGTGGGGGGCTGAGGTTGTAGCTCAGTGGTAGAGCACTTGCCTAAGTATGTGTGAGGCACTGGGTTCGATTCTAAGCACCATATATAAATTAATAAAATAAAGGTCCATCGACAACTAAAAAAAGTTTTAAAAAAGGTGTTGGTATTATCCTATTCCATTTCTGTTCAATAAAAGAACAATAGGAGCCACAAGTATGAGCCATGAATGTAATTTTAAATTTTCTGTAGCCATTTAAAAGGATAAAAAGAAACAGGTGAAATTAATTTTAATAATATATTTACTATAACCCAATAAAATTAAAATAGAATTATTTTTCTATTCAATCAGCATAAAAATACTGGCATATTTTACAATCATTTAATCATTTCAAAATCCCATGTATACTCTGTACTTATAGCACATGTCAGTTTTACCCATATTTCAAGTGGCCAGAAGTCATATGTGGCTAATGACTACTATTTATGTGTGTGTGTGTGTTGCTCTGGATGGAACTCAGGGTCTTACACATGTTACTCAAATGTTTTACTGCTGAGCTACTTCTCAAGCCCTTTTTAATTCTGAGACAGGGTCTTGCTAAGTTTTCCAGGCTAGCCTCAAACTGGTGGTACTCCTGCCTCAGCCTCCTGAGTAGATGAAATTACAGGCATGCATCACTATGCCCAGTTATGACTACCATGTTGAATAATACAGGTTCAAGTGTGATTGACAGTTCCTGTGTATATTATAGCAAAACAATTGATTTACAAAAGAGAGAAAAATATAGTTCATAATCTGTAGGGATTTAGGAGACAAACATGTAAAATAATTTTAATAGTTTCTCATTAAGAAATGAAACTACTAGTTTATGTGCCTGTTGAATGTTTTTCATGAAAAATAAAACACTTCATGTGAAAGTCAGAATCTGTATTTTCTTGAGGAAATATTAGTTAATATTTCTGTCAGGTGAACTCAGCACATCATCTTTCTGTTTTAGAGAATTAGCAGTCTTTATTTCTCCAAATATTTCTTTTCTTACATTTCTGTTCTCATCTTGGCTTTTCTGACAAACAAATCTTATATTTTTATTCTTTTTATTAAAGTATAATTTATATACAATAGAATGCAAAGATTTTAAGTGCATAATTTAATAAACTTTGATAAGTGTTACATCTATGCAACCACCACCCAATCAAGATAAAGCATGTTTCTATTACTCCAGTATGTATTCTTGTCCCCCTCTCCCCTAAAGTAACCATTATTCTAATATCCTCTTGGGCTGGTTTTTCCTGTTTTTAGACCTCCTCTAAATGTAATTATATAACATGAACTTTGGTTTATGGCTTCTTTTTCTCAAAATATATTTTAAAGATATATGTCATTGCCTGTATCCATGCTTTATTCTTTTTTATTTCTATTTAAGATTACAATTTATGAGTATGTGTTTATCCTTTCACATTTTGATGACATTTGCATTGTTTCTGGCTTGAGATAACAAGTAAAGCTTTATTAGCATGTCTGTACACATCTTTTTTGTGGACATATATGTTCATTTTTTTAGGTGAATACACAGGTACATAATTGTAGATTCATAAGGTAAGAATATGTTTAAGTTTACAAAGAGCTGCCAAATAGTTTTCGAAAGTGGTTGTGCCATTTTATATGTTCATATGTAAGAATGAATAGCCCTTTTCTGACCTCTTACAGTTCATGAATTCTACCTTATTGTGCAGTTAAACATATGATCCATTGAGTATTGAGTTCTCTCTCTCTCTCTCTCTCTCTCTCTCTCTCTCTCTCTGTGTTTGTCTTTGAGATGGAAGGTTTTATAAAAAATATAATTTACATGAAAGTGGAAGGAGCTGGGCAAAGTAAAGCTCTTAAAAAGAGAAATTGGAGGATTTTCAAAATTAGGCAATTGTGGAAAGATTGAAATTTGTGGTTAAATCCAATGTTTGACTGCTGAAGTGATAACACAATTAGGAGGCTACTGGAGAGGTATATGGATCCTGATACCACTGCGTGGTTGAATTGGAGCCATTGTTGATCACTTGGGTCAGAAGCTGGGAAATGTGAGCTGGAAGTCCTGTTCATCTGTTATGCAGTAGATCTATTCTAATCTTCTCAAAGTACTGTCTTGCAGTCTCATGGCCACCTTACAAACATCGTCTTTTCCAAATATACCTCCCTAATGGAAGGAATTTCTGGGAAATGTATTTAACCATCTTAGATAAGTAGTAAGGCAAAGTTATATTTTTCTGGTTTAGACTTTCTTTTTAAGTTTTCTCAGTTCTCCTTGTCATTTTTTCACATCTGCTATGTTTCCAGATGTCTGTTGAAATTTATCATTCTGTTTTATCTTTGCTAATCAGGTAGGACATAAATATTTCCCTATTTGCTTGAAAGTTTGTTTGAACTCTTTTTTGTATAGTTTATGATTATTTATTTTCTTTAATGAATTGCTATTTTATTTGTCCATTCTTGTATTGAGGTTTTTATTTTAAAAATTAACTTATAGGAATTATTTACATAAGAATGTTTTCCCCTCATATATATAGAAAACATTTTTCCAGATTATCATTGCATTTATGTTTAATGATGTATTAATACATTCATAAAACATGGTACATTTTTAGATTAGATAGTCAAATCTGAGTGTTTTTTCCTTAAGACTTTTACTTTGTGGTTCATTCTTAGTCAACTCTTGAAAACTCAAGATTACATAATGTTATGCATTTAAAATTGCTTTTTTAAGGGTATGTGATCATTTTAGAAGAATTTATCCTAATATATCAATATAAAGAATGTTTTCCTGATATTTAATTAAATTCAGCAAAAATTTATTTAATGAGTGCTGTATACCTTTTGATGAGAATATAGAAGTGAATAAAGTTCCTAATCTTGAGAAATTCATTATGTAGTAAAAGATCCTAGCATGCAAACCATCATTATATAGCACATAATAACTCTGTGCTAGAACTGTTATAGGAGCCCAGAATTTGGAGACAATTTTGCTGGATGTCTGAAACGGTTGTTTAGTCAATAACATTTATTGTTAATTATTTTAGTTGGCAAAAAGTTTGTATTTATCACCTACAACAATATGTTTTGAATATGTATACATTGTGAAATGTCTAATTTAAACTATATAATATATGAATAATCTCACCTATTTCTCATTTTTTTGAGTGAGGATGCTTAGTCTACTCTGATTTTCAAGAAGGCAATACATTTTTATTTAGTATTGTCATAGTAACACTTATTAATGATATATGATGAAGTCTCTAACAGAGGTAAAAATGTACTTGTGATACAAAAAAAAAAAAATAAAATCATAAAACAATCAATATTACTCAGCACCAAACTAAATAGTTCACAGGATGTAGGTAAGCATTTGTGCACAAATGAAGAATTCTGTCCCTGGCATATGACAAAACAGTCAGTTCCAGCCTCCAAAGATGTCCTTTCCTCCTTCATTAGCCACTTTTTGATTTAAGGTCAGTAGATATGTGTAGGGCAACATGGCCTACAAAATAATCCAGTTGGATTTGGGACATATTCATTTGATTCTATCACTTGTATAGCTTATTTGTCTATCCCTCATCTCCAGATAGTCATATCTCGTAAATATACAAATTTCAGGTTTATTTGCATTTAAAAAATCTGCTAGCTTTAGCATGTTTACATGGAGATCTGGTCAACGTCATTTAATCACTGGGTAGGTAGAGAATACCTTGAAGGCCTGCTGTTAAACCATTCCTTCCCATTCTTTTCTCTTGGTTCCTTTAAACAGTTTCTTCAGTGACTCCCTTACTAGCTGCAGATGATTAAAGCTAGAAAGACTGTAATATTTTGTTTAATATGAAATTTTACGTTTGAAAGCTATTCTCTAAAGATGATATTGTTAGTTAATTTTTGAGTTGCCCAGTTATTTTACTGCCCTTGTTAAGTATTTTCCTTCTTCAAACATATTTTTGGAGAGCCTGATATGTTCCAGGTACTATGCTAAATACTTCTGGAAAAGTAGAAGGAAAAGATTCTCAGTCCATAAGTCATCTCAGTATAAAATTATAGATTCAACACTTACAACCTTTAGGATAATAAGATATTGAAATAAAGTCTTCAGAGAAAATAGATGGCAATAACTTTTACGTGCTTTTATGAATAGAACTGATTTTTCTTTAAGCACATTTATTACTGACAATAATTCTGAAATTGAAAACATGATAAGAATATTACTTTGCATTTATATAACACTTTTAAGAAACAAAACTCAAATGGACTTATATCAGTTATCTTTTGCTGTGTAACAAACCATCCCATAATTTAATGACTTAAGATAGCAATTGTTAATTAGGCTCATGATTTTGTAGAATGGCAATTTGGACAAGGCTTGGCTGGAGAATTTTTTAAAAAAATCTTAGATGGGCTTACTTGTACATATGCATTCATGCACAGGTTAGCAAATTGACTGTGCTTCTGGGATTAGTTGACTGTCAGCCATGGTGGTAGGGGGCACCTGGGCATTCTGTCTCCCATCATCTAGCAGACGATTGTGGACTTTTTGATATGGAAGCAATTACCAAGAGAAGGAAAAGAGTCTCAGTCTAGAAACATTTTAAAAATCTCCAAGAACTAAAAGAAGTCATATGGTCCAGCCCATGTGGCCCAGACAGTGTGGGAGTGGACAACCAAATGTATGGAAATAAAGTGATATGAACAGATTGTGGGCTATTACTGCAATAATCTACCCCTAAAATTGTACTTTTGTTCTAAGAATATTTCCTTTTATGAAGAAATATTTCCCAAGCCCTTGAATGAACACCTCAATTATATCATCTCACACCTGTCTTCCTGTTACATGCGTGCATGCATGCACGCGTATACACACACACACACACACACACACACACACATTTTCTTTCTCCCAACAGGAATAAAATATGATTGATGGGAAACAGCTAGGCCAGTGGTATACTTCAGAATGGAGGTGCTATTTTTCATTTCTTTTCCCATCCTAGTTCTCAGAAACACTGGTAGGTAGGTAGATATTGGGGATTATACAACTAGATTGCTATCAAAAATAAAATCCTTAAATTAGCTTTTGAAAGGGAACAAAAACTCACTGTGGACTAGACGTCAACAAAGAACTGCTGAACGCAGCAGCTAGAACAGTGAGACACTGCCGGAAAAGAGCAGCATACCAAATTGCCTTGCCAACCTTGCTTCAATAGCTGTTCAACAGGGTTCCCAGGCAGCTTTCAAGTCTTAGTTTCTATTTGTGCTTTGCTTCAGTGTTAACTTCCAATTTAGGCTTTTAAAATGGAAACTCAATCTTAAAATCAGTTTGGATGCCAGAAAAGCATTTTTTGAAGAGGCAAGGAAACGAAGACATTATATTTATATAAAAAATGGGCAGATGAGGAACTGTAATAAGAATTTCAAGAGTGACTCTTATTCTCTGGTGCCTTTTTCCCCCTATCACAGTCTATTCTTTATCACTAGATAACTAACAAGCTTTGATTTAAAAGTTTTATAGGTCACTCTTAAATAGGTTATTTAGAAAAACAAACATATGATCAGTTCATTTGTCTGAAGTTCATTTATCTACTTGATCATTGTTTTAGCATGTTTTCAGTATTTATTTAGATTCAGCCCTTCATTTGGCACTCATATTTAGGCTTGTATGTACTCAGGCACTAATACGTTAATTAAAATAAGAGGTTAAAAAATAACATGTTTGTGAAGGTAGGATATAATCCAGTGGAAACTGGTAGCCCAAGATAATAGATATACATTTTCTTCTTTCTTTCTCTCTCTTTCTTTCTTTCTTTCTTTCTTTCTTTCTTTCTTTCTTTCTTTCTTTCTTTCTTTCTTTTTTTAAAACAGAGATTAAACTCAGGGGCAATTGGCCACTGAGCCACATCCGTAGCCCTTTTTTGTATGTTATTTAGAGAGACAGGGTATCACTGATTTGCTTAGCACCTCACTTTTGCTGAGGCCAGCTTTGAACTCACGATTCTCCTGCCTCAGCCTCTCAAGCTGCTGAGATTATAGGCATGTGCCACCATGCCCAGCTGATATACATTTTCTAAAGGCACTTAAAAATAAAACAAAATTATGTGTGTCTCACAAATTCATATCTGCAGATATTAATATCCAAGTTTCACTCTTTCTTTTTATCCTCACAACTAAGTGAATTTGATATCATGTCTCCTGATTTATTGAAGAAGGCTCTAAACTTCAAAGAAGGCAAGCACAATTCTTAGTTGATGGAGTGGTGAGGCTGAGATTTGGACTTGGGACTATATTTTTTACTCTAAAACCTATGTTCTTTTTGCTTATTCCTAGTTTCTCTTAAAATCAGCATAGCCATCTTATCATTTCTATGCAGAAGATGTTCAGCAGTTGTTTGTTAAATTGAATTAAATGTTTTCATTTTTAACATCTATCATATTGGCTGAGTTAATTCAATACTTTTACTACTTTCTACTTCTTTAAAACTTTGTAATTTCAAACTTTTTAATAAAAACACCCACAGAAGTCCCTCATGAATTATAGCAAAAGAACATATTTTTATTATTTTAAATTTCATAGTTATTGTAGACATCTCCTTTGTAAAATATAATCCCTAGGAAAATGAGATAACAAAGATATAAAAATGCAGTCCAAGTTTTTTTCATTGTTAGATTCAACAGACCTAAAATTGCTTTTTCAGATAGCTAAGAAAAGTTTTTCAAGCACACTTGCTTTCAAGTTCTCTACCTATCTCTTTCAGGTCTGGCATAGTTGGTGAATGTATAGTTGGTGGACACACATACAATCCGGTCGTCCATGAAGCCATTAAAGCAGCACTATCCTAGAAAATTATTGACCTCATGTAAATCAGCTTGTTTAGTGCTCTCCTTAGCAACATTTATTTGAAAGTTGGAATGATATCAAAAGAATAAAGCTTTTCATATTTTTGTGAACTGATATGAGATGGTCTCCAGCATCAGTGGTAAACTGAAAAACAAGTACAAAAAAAAAAGCATGTACAGTGTTCTGCATTTACATAAGAAAAAAAGAAATGAAATTATCTGCTTATTTTTCTAAAAATTTACCTAGGAAAGATAAACTAGAAATTAAGATCTATTATGTAATAGGTGGTGGTCACCAGTGAGGACAAATGGAGACATTTAAAGACAGGTTCTATATTAAATATTAGTGTTTCAGTGATACGTCTCACTTTTCATCAAATTCACCAACTTCCACACTTCTTAGAACATTTTGACATATTTTTAACCTTGAGATCTTGAGAAGAATAATGCAGCATTTTTAGCTTGTATTTACACTGGCAGAATTGTGTGCAGTATTTAAAAAATCATGTACTAGATGTTGCATCTAATTAATCTTCTGCCAGATGCTTAATCTCCTGTGAAATTCAGCTGCCATGAAAATAATTTGACAAAGTGGCTTCAATCCTTAATAGTGAAGGTATTTGAATATGTGGACCAAGTTACTGATGCCTCTATCTTTGTTCAGAAGTAGGCTAAAAAACAAAGCCAAAATCTAAGAATGACCAACTTTGATTTCTTCGGATATAATTTTTATTTGAGGAATTACCATACAGGCTTTTCTGGTGCCAATTGAAACCCTTCACACTTTCTGTTTTCTTTTCTTTTTCAGTACTGAGGACTGAACTGATGGGTGGTCGATCATTGAGCTACATCTCCAGTACCTTTTATTATTATTATTATTTTTATTTTGAGAAAGGCTACTCTAAGTTGTCAAGACTGGCCTTAAACTTGTGATCTTCCTGACTCAGCCTTACAAGTTGCTAGGATTACAAGCATATGCCACCATACCCAGTTTCTAAGAGTGGGTTTTGGATATTTGAATACTTTTACATCCTCTAATAAATTAACTAAAATAAAACCATAGGAGATATTACATACTTTCAGTCAATTAATTTGTTGACACTAGGCTAAAATGAAGATCTTTAAGGAATGGAAAATTGAAGAAGTTCTAAGTGGGAATTGAGCTTTAGGAATACCTGATGTTTCAATTGGGCTCTTAGGTCTTGGTTGAGGATTAAGGACAAGAAGGATTGGGGACATAGTGATAATCTGTGGCGGGGCTCTGTTCAGGAATAGAGTGAAGGTGCTGAGTAGTTGACATGATAATAAAATGAGGTGAATATTAAAAACATGCAAAAGTGCACAAAACCTCCAGTTTTGTTATAAATAGCCAGGTCCAAGTATTTGTTTTGTGGATAAGGGGAAAGAATGAAGGCCCAAAAGGGGGAAAGGGTGTATGTTTATTTAAGTTCTTACAAGAAGCAGATTTTTTTTTTTAAATCAAGAGGTTATTTGTACTAAAGGATATGAGACCAGAGGGATCTACAGTTGGAAAAACTGTCAATGAGGCCAGAAAGGGTTGTTTGAATGGCTTTTTGGCTCTCATTAACAGTCTGGTTATAGCTCACAGCTATATTTTTATTTGGTATATCAGGGGGTTCCTTCCATGATGTACAGGGTGCACCACTATATTCAGTTGGCTGTACCATTCCTTTTTTTTTAAATATGTTTTTTCTTCTTCTTTTTTTTAAACATTTTCCAGGGCTTATCTCTAAAGACATTTCCTGCTTAGATTCCAATTACAGAAGCAGTCTTCTTTCAACGATTTGGTAAATGCCTTTTAACATTTTAAACAATCTCTGCCAACTCAGTATAATTTAAATAATGAAAGCCAAAAGATTTTAGTAACCAGACTAATTTTTTCCTTACTAATAAATTATCTGAAACTCTCCTAATACATATTTTCTGCTAATTGCTTCAACTCGGATAGTAGTTTGGAATTATTGAATCAGCCTATTTTCTGTCTCATTATTCTTTAATTCCAGAACATCCTACAGCATCAAGGACAGTAGCCACCCTGCAATTTGAATTTGAATAAATTAAGGTTAAGTAAATTTCAAAATTCTATTTCTCAGTTGTACTAGCCACATTTCACATTCTTAGTAACCATACATGTGTATTGGCTATCATATTGGGTGGCACAGATAGAGAATATTTTCAGAATTGTATAAAGTTCTATTGGATAGCACTAATACTTTGTTGAAGCATGATATTAGCATCTACATTGATTGGAGCTTCGATTATCTGTGTTAAGACTGACTCTTCAGTGCTTACCTAGCATGTGTGAAGCACTGGGTTCAATTCTCAGCACTGCAAATAAATAAATAAGTAAATAAATAAAGGTCCATTGACAACTAAAAAAGTTTTTTTAAAAAGAGGGGCTGGGGAATAGCTTAGTTAGTAGAGTGCTTGCTTTGCATACACAAGGCCCTCGGTTTAATCCTCAGCACCACACACACACACACACACAAAAAAAAAAAAAAAAAATGCACAGAGGGGCTGGGGTTGTGGCTCAGCGGTACAGCGCTTGCCTTGTACATGTGAGGCACTGGATTTGATCTTCAGCACCACATAAAAATAAATAAATAAACAAAGGTAGTTAAAAAAGAGAGATAAAACATTTTTAAAAAGAATGCAAAGATAATAGCATAATAGGATTAAAAAAAGACTAACTCTTCAATCCCCTTCACTAATTATTAGATTTCTCAACAAAGAATTTCCAATAATCATGTAGAAATCCCCCACTCCCATGGGAACCACAATTGTTAGGGTATTCAAAATGCTTGCAAAACCATCTATGTCCATAAAAAAAGACTAGGAATCAGTTAACATGTTCTTTATTGACAGTGTTAAGTGCTCTTTCAGGCAAAAATCTGGTGGTCACATTATTGGTTAAGACTCTACATGTGTCTATTTGATACTTCAGAGAGAGTTAACAGCACAAATTTTTTCTTTTCATTAGAATAATTTCATTTCATTGTCTCTTCATAGCTAAAAATGTTTGATTCCTAGTAGGCATCTAGCAATTGAGTTTTGTACTATAAATTCTTTCAGTTCAACTATATCATAATCAATGCTATCTAGGGAAGGCTCATCACTGCCAGTGGTGATCCTCTAGGAAGAATACAGTAAGTGAAACTCAATGCTTTAGTGCCTTAGAGAGTCATAAATATTGGTGTTTGTATATTTCTTATTTACAGAAAATATAGTCCTAACACAAACTCCAGGCTTTTCTCATTGAGTTAGTCAGTCCACCTTCCTACCTGCCTTCTTTCCTCCCAAAAACATTTTTATAACTTGCTGTGCAAATGATACATTATTAAATACATTATTAATTATGTCAGTGTGATTGCCATCAACCTTATTTTTCCAAGTAAACTAGAAGTTTAAGCATTGTCCCTCACTGAGGAAAAAAGTTTTATTCTTGTTCACTAAAAGATTTTGAAGCAAAAGTAAATTTATTGGTTCATTTTTCTCCAATGTTTTGTTGTATAAGTCTTATAGTATTAGTTTTTATATTTAGCTCCTGATTTCTTCTTAATAGTAAAGGGATTATTTCTAACATTTTATCATTAAACATTATGTCTCTATTTAAATAAAGAAGATAAGCTTTTTAATACAAAGGAATTTTCCTCTTCTTCTCTGATTGCCTAATGGACATATTCAGATTCTCATCTTCCTTCATGTTTCAGGAGTTTTAAACAGGAGACTACTCTCTCCTAATTTTCCTTCATACTTCCTGGATTCTCATTCCCTTTCATTTGCTCATCCTCTTTTCCCAATTTCTCCCTGTACTCTGGGATTTTTTCCTTCTCTTTCTGAACACTGATTTATTTAACAAGTTATCAGGAATAGAAAAATCTGTCCTGTGTCAAAAATCAGGCTTCCTACTATTGAACACTGAGGTGGAAGGCAGAATTAATTGTGAGAAAAATACCTACTCAGCCAGTTTCAAGGGCTGATGACAAATGTAGTGAAATATGAACCATTGGATATTATTTTTGAAGTCTCAGACTTGACTCATGGGTCACAGAACATTCAAACTCTCAGTCCTATCCAAGAAGAAAGAACCTTGCAAGGGTTTGAGCTATGCATGCTAATTTCATCAATTAGGAAAGCTATCTTTCTTTCATTAGAAGGAAATAGGAAAACTAGGTAAGGGTCCAAATTTTTGTTTGTTTTTGTTCTGTCTGTCTGTCTTTCTCTTTGGTATTGGATAATTGAACTTAGATGTGCTCTACCACTGAGCCACATCCCAGAAATTTTTATTTTTTATTTTGCTTCAGATTCTTACTAAGTTGTTTAGATCCTCACTTAGTTGCTGAGGCTGACCTTGAACTTGTGATCATCCTGCCTCAGCTTCCTGAGTTGCTAGGATTACAGGTATGTACCACCATGCCTGAATCAAATTATTTTTTTCAATATTGTTCTCTCCTGAGGAGTAGAAATTAAAATATGGAAATAAGAGAAAAAGGGACTAGCATTCCCACAATCCCATTTCTGTGCTATTTTCAAGTGCCTATCTCTAGCACAGACCTGTCTTCAAATTTTTAAATATCCAAATGCCTATAATTTATCCATTAATCTGTATCATTGTTGGCTCAAATTTAGCATGTCTAACTTTTTAGCCTTTGTCCTCCTACTGGTCTAACCCATCACAATGACGGTCATACCCATCTACCCAATTGCTCAGGCCAGAAACTGAGGAATCCTTTTTTATTGCCATATATTCTGTTTCTTCTTTGTATGTAGTAGTCACATCCATTCATTTTTAACTCTACTGCCATTGGCCTAATCAAAGCATTTACTATCTATTGCCTGGGCTACTGCATTAACTTCATAAATTCTTTGCTGTCTCTAACTTTACCTTTTAGCAACTCATGACCCTCATAGTAGCCACAGAGAACTTTTAATAATACAAATCAGATCTGAGTGAGCTTGTGCTTAAAAAGCTTTTTTAAATATATATTTTAGTTGTAGTTGGACACAATACCTTTATTTTATTTATTTATTTTTATGTCATAAAAGGGCCTTGCATATGCTAGGCAAGCACTCTACTGCTGAGCCACAACCCCAGCCACAGAAAACATTAACTCTTTATGTGTTCAATACAGAGACATTTTCATGATAAATGTTATTCCCCTTCATGTTGTAAAGTAGTTTGGGGAAGGCAGTGTAGGTAGAAATACTTCTACACACATTAACACACATGCAAAGATAGTTTTGATAAGTTATTTCTCACAAAGGAAGCAAAAGCTGACTGGCTAATCATGTATGTATTTAAATTTGCTTATAACAGGTTACAGACTCTGAGAAGTAAGAACCAAAAGACTGTATTTCTAGAAGATATGATTGTTTTATTCTCACAAAAGTTCAGATGGTAATCATACATTTCATGATTTAAATAGGTCAAATGGCTACCTGTATTAGTCAGCTTTCCATTGCTGTGACCAATATACCTGTTACAAACAATTTAGGGGAGGAAAAGTTTAATTTTGGGGTCACAGTTTCAGAGGCTCAGTACAGGGTCAGCTGATGGCATTGCTCTGGGCCCAAAATGAGGCAAAACACTGTGGTGGAAGAGTGATGAAGAAAAGCTGCTCAGGTCACGGCAGCAAAGAAGTAGAGATAAAGATAATGGCACCAGGGACAATATATAAAAGCCAAAGTCATGTCCACAGTGACCTACTTCTTACAACCACACCTCACCTGCCAATAGTTACCACACAGTACAGTAGTCCTTTCAGATTATTAATGCATCAAATGGATGAATCCACTGATTGTGTCAGCTCTCACAATCTACAATCATTTCACCTCTGATCCTTGCTATATTATATCCCGAGCTTTGGGGAGGAGCACCTCAAATCATAGCACTACCAATGCAATCCCAAGGTGATCTCAAGATCTTCCAAGGTTTCTGTGGTTCCCCATCTTGTTTATATGAATGATCACATAAAATCTTCATACTCCCCATTTCCAAAGTAGTGCTCCCTGTTTTACTGCAAAGACAGTTCTTAATTGCTTATTATCACATTAGGAAGTGAGTCCCAACTGGGGATGATTTTGTACCCACTCCCTGGGAACATTTGATAATGTCTGGAGGCATTTTTGGTTGTCACTATAGGTAGGGGGAGTGCTGTTGATATCTAATGAGTAAAGGCCAGAGTTGCTGCTAATCATCCTATAGTGCATAGAACAACATTCTACTCCCCATGACCAAGAATTATTTGGCTCCAAAATAGTACTTGAAGTTGAGAAACTCTGATATTTAGGTAGTTTTCGTCTGGTGGCATAAACCAGAAATCTCAGAGGTATTATTGAATCCTCTCACCCCATTATATGTAGATTAAAGATAGATCAGCCCATCAAGAGAAAATTTTCTATCTACCTTTTCTCTCCTTCCTACTACTATTAAAAGCCAAAATAACATTGGCCTCAAAGTTCCATAATTTCCTCTTAACTGGTCTTCATAACTTGCTCCTTTTAATACACTCTCTTTTATACTTTATTTAATTTGTTCTTTTTATATATGCATGATCGTAGAGTGTATTTTGACATATTATACATACATGAAGTTCTTGTGGTTGTACATGATATGGAGTTTGCACTCTTTTTTTTTTTCTCAAAATCACTTTCCTAAAATGCATTTTCTTAAATGCAAAATATATTCTATTTATAATATTTCAAGGATTAAACAAAAACTACTAAGGTCAGACTAGAAAGCCCACTAACATTAGAAACCACTAGTCCACCTCTCCAGAGTACATCTGGCCAAAACTCTATTTACATTCTAAATTCTAGGCATGTTGAAAGACTTGCCATGTTTAAGCTGTCACCTTCTACCCTTATTCTTTACTTTTTTGAGCCTCTTTTCTTTTTGGCACCCTGAGCTCTTGATTAAAATACCCTCCCAGTAAGTCCCATGCCATGACCAAAGACTACTCTTCATTCTTTTAAGGTCCTGCGGAGGCATCAGCTGCTTGGGAAATGGTATGTGGTCTGAGTATATCCCCTAGAAATTCATGTGTTGGAACCTTAATTCTTCAATGCAGCACTGGCTGGGTTATCAGGCCTAGTGTGAGGTGTTTGGGTCATGGAGGCAGAGCCCTCATATATAATACATTCTTGAAATGAGTTTTTACCCTCCTGGGGCCAGATTAGTTTCTTTCTTGGGAGGAGTGGGTTGTTGTGAAGCAAGGCTGCCCCTCATGGTTTGCCTCTTTCACATTTGTCTGCTTGCTTTCCTCCTTTCTGGCATGAGTTGAAGCAGTCTGAGGCCTAAAACAAATGGGGCCACCTGATCTTGGACTTCCAAACTCTCCAGAACCCTGAGCCAAAATAAAACTCTTTTCTTTGTAAACTACCCAGCAACAGAAGTTAGACTAAGACAGAAAGCTGGGTATTAGTAGGAAATAAATGGAACACTCAGATTAAATCATTTGTAAATAATATAAGAAGGGAGTCTTTTACATTGTGATAAGAACCAGGAGAGAAAGTTCAGTGAAATAGGGCTAGTCATATAAGGGAGAGATTGCCACTGTGGCCTAATGAACAAGGACAAGGATCTATTACTGAAATCTAGGGAAGGAGGGAGAGAGGATGAGAAAAACTTCCAGATAGGAGCTGTCAGATCTTAGGGTGGGTCTTACTTGTCTATACCCAACCACAAATGGGAGGGCAAAGGAGTAAATCAATGAAGTGCATATATATCAGGCTCCACAGTGAAAAGTAGATTTGGATTGGACAAATGAAAAATATTCATCATGATGACATAATGGAAAGAAATATATGTTTTGAAATCTGACATAGTTTGGTTTCAAATCCAAGTGTTCTTATTCTCCAGTTGTGTGACCATGGGCAAGATGCTTTATGTGTATGGATCTTAGTGTGTAGAAATAGCATAAAAACTTTGTCAGGATAATGATTAGGATGAAATGAGATAGTATACATACATGTCTTATAGATTGTTAGCATATCGTAGGGCTAACAAGATCAAGATCAAGTTTTCAGAATTATTTTTAAAAAGGTATAATACAGATACACCATCTGAAATAAGCTAAAACATAAAATTTCATGTCTAATCTATGCCAGTCCTGTCACAGATGGTGGAACCATAGCAGAACTAGTACCATTAATGGGAAAAAAATTCCCAAATCATCCTGAGTCAGTATTCTCGTGAGCTTTTGTGTATATGTACATAGAAAATGAGGATGGGAAGCTCAAAACTGCCAGCATCTGTACCTTTTCTAGCTCTTTGTTATTTTAAAGTGATGTGAAATTTGCTTGAGAAGTATTTATATTTTCCTCAGACTATATCTGCTTTCAGATGTAGTCCAGTTTAAATAGCAAGAATTAATCCATTGAAGAGACAATTTGGTTAAAACATCTGTTTGATATTCTCTGCAACCAACTTCATCTATTCTTCATACAAAAAGAACACAATCTTACTTATAATAAACAATTTTTTTTGTAACAGCAATCATGCAGCTGCAGAAAACATGGTTCATCATTATATAATCACATCCTTGGGGGATTGGATGCACCCAACTGTGTCTTATGCTTTCTATGTTGGAAATTTAATTTTCTCATAAATGTCAGAACTGGTGCTTGCCACATATTCCTTAATTAATAATTAAACCATAATTTCATCCTCATAAACTATATTTAAATCTATATACTATATATATACACACACACACACACACACACATAAAACAAGCAGAACTAAACATAGATAACACAGATTTTTGTATCTCAGATAAGTGCATTTACATTTCATACCCTAGTATTAACTTCTACTAGTTAGTGCATTTACTCCATAAGTGAAGATGTTAGCTCATAAAAATGATTTAATTGATGAGACATAGTCCAATTCTTAAAGTCTCTCTCTTCCCCCTGATAATATATCATCAGCCCATATTTTTAAGAAATTAGGCTAAGGGTAAGAATAAAAATGAGTAAGTGAAAACTAACTCATCAATTTTGAGATTAAAGCTAAATCCTAATTATTATTAGCAACAGGATACAAATATTTTGGTAACTCAGAAAAATTAGCTATTTGTTTTGTTAGAGCAGCAAGAGATGTGAATTTTTCTCTATATTTAAAATGTGAAAAATATTTTTCACTGCTGATACATTATTTTTTGCAATAATGTACTCAGATGGCTGATGACATGAAGATCCATGATGAACTATTATGTCATGTGCAATTTAAACCCATTTTTGAATAAGATGACTCTTCAGCAAATGCCTACAGGATGAATCTGTCACTAGGGGCAATAGTGTATTGGGAGTTCTGAGCTAACACCGGGGCTTAAACATGAACTCCTAAGGCTACCTCACCCTGGAATTAGTTTTAGCCAATATGAAACTAAGTAGTATATTACAACAAAATTACTTAATTGTTCAGTATTTCTCTTGAGTATCTCTTATCACTGTGGGACAAATATATTGGTCTCAGCAGGAGGGTTAGAGCCACATGGAGCAGAGTCACTCCTAGCTGACACTGGCCCAAATCAATTGTTTCTGGCTGTCATCAGATCCATGAATGAGTCCAACCTAGATTAGCCCAAATCAGCTAACAGCCAGCTAAATACTTGTTCAATGTTGTGTGCCATTGAGATTTTATGGCTTTTTCTTCCACAGGATGATTATGACCATAATTAACTGTCCTTTGCCTTTTTGACTTTAGTCTCCCCTACTGACAATTGTGTAGTTTTTGTGGATAATAATGGTAGAAACCATTCACTCTATCCATTGCCTACTATGTGCCAGTTGTTTTACAACTCTTTGATTCTAGTATGTCTTAAAGATGGCTATTATTACTCAATTTTATAGATAAGTAGAGAAGAGTTAAGAGATGTTCTGTTCATCTAAATTACTTTCTTGGCTTCTCCACCTTATGTTCTAATAGGCATCTCAAACATTTGTTTAAAACTGAGTGCCTTATCTTCCTCCTGCAATCTGTTTAACTCAGTCTTCTTCATCTCTGTTAGTGGGAATTGTGTCTTTCCAGTTGTTCTGGTACAAAACCTTAGGGCTGCATGTGGCTTCCATTTCATATCTTAAATCTAATTTTTGAGTAAATCCTATTGTCTTGAAATTCAACTTGCAGATTCAGACCACTTATCACCACATGGAACTGCTACCATCCTGGGACAAACCACCATCTCCTGCCTAAATTATTGTATTAGTCTTTTATTTAATCTGTCTACTTCCATTCATTTGCTTCTGTAGTTGATTCTCCATATATAATCTAGAGTAATCTTGTAAAACTGTTTATTATATTTGTTAGAGCATGTCACTCTTCTGTTAACAACATTCTCAGAATAAAAGTCAAAGTCTTGCAATCACATATAAGGTCCTAAACAATAGGCTTCATGAAAATAGGGATTAGTATATTTTGCTCACTGATATTTCCATGTGATCCTGAACAGTGCCAAACACCACTGTGGGTGCTCACTAAATAGTTGTTGATTGAATGAAGGAAATCAGTGTTGGGTAAAAGGTCATTTAATAGTGTACATTTTGTTGCTATACCAGAATATCCAAGGAGGGGTAATTTATAAAGAACTGAGATTATTTCAAAGTTCTAGAGTCTGGGTAGTCTAAGACCAGGACATAGGCAGGTTAGGGCCCAGTCTCTCTGCTTCCAAGATGACTCCTTGAATGATGTGATCTTGGAGGGGAGGAACGCTACATCTCCAGATATCAGAACAGCAGAAGAAAGCCCAATTACACAAGCCCTTGTCACAGTGGCATTGATACATTCATGAGGGTCGAGCTATGATGACCTAAACTTCTCCTATTAGGTCTCAACTCCCAATATGTTGCACTGAAAATTATATTTCCAACAAGAATTTTAGAAGGGACACCAAACTAAAGTAATGACTGAGATGGAATTTAAACCACATTTGATCTAACATCAGTGACATTCTATTTTTTCATTACCTACCCAATGTTCAATTTTAGGTTCTAAAGACTCAAAACTTTTGGGTTTTCCCCCTAATGCCTTGTCTGCCTCCTTCTTTCTTTGTGTTTTAAGAAATTTTACCTTGGGAGACTGAGACAGGAGGATTGCAAGTTTGAGGTCAGCCCAGACAACAGGAAGACCCTGTCTTAAAACATAAAAAAGGCGAAGATGTATTTCAGTGTTAAAGCACTTTTGGGTTTAATCCCCACCCTCACCCCCAACCCCGCAAGAAAGAAAATCTTCCTGGATGAAAATTAGATTCATAGCTGTGGTAGTGGCAGATATTGATTTGCTAAGGTGTTTTGATTATATGATTAGGCTGGTAAAGCAAAGGATGTGACTCTTACCTCCTCTCCTTGTGGTAAAAAAAAAAAAATCTACAAGATAAGGTGGGGCTAGAAGGGACTAGATAAAGGAGCTTGCCTTTCTTCTTTGATAGTGATTTTTATGTAACTTAAAAATTTTTTTCATCTACAACCTGCAAGCAGTGTTTTCTACACTTGTGACAGAATGTATCACAGCATTCCACCAGAAAATTGAAGGTCTACTTATCTTTCAATATTTCCTTTTATTCTGAATGCCAGGGATGGAGACCCATTGCTTTTGTAGTAAGCCTTCATGTTTTGGAGATCATTATTAAAACATCTCCTGCCCTTCTTTTCTTTAGGTGCCAATAATGTCAAATCATTTAGCCTTTCTTCTTAAATCCTATGTCTGAAATTTTAATCATTTTTATTACTTTGCTGTAAGTCTTCTTCAAATTCTTCACATATTAAAAGTTAAAAAGCCTCTACTGGCATCCTCCAATTGGGAATTTTTCTATTTTAGTGTTGAATATGTAAGCACAGATATGATTAATTACACAGACTCTTCTGAATCAAATGCTTAACCAGAATACAGATATATTTCGAGTGTAAACACTATTATAATGCTGCTTTTTATCTTAGTGACATTTTTAGTTTTGCTTTTATAATACTATTCAGTAAACCTTAGATGAATTTAAATTTTTTTTCCTTTATGTACATACAGTATTCTAAAATTATTTAAAATAAAATCCCCTATTTCCAGGGCCTTATGATCTGTGTGCCAATGTAGTTTTTAGACAGGTTTTAACTTATTAGTGAAATAACTATTTCAGTATTTCAGGGAGTTTTAAAGAATGTTTTGGTTCCACCACAAAACCATATAAACAAACAAAAAAGAAAATAAACATAAAAATCCCAAACAAGCTGTAATTCTCATATTTTTCATTGTTTCCACATATATTAACAAACCACTCCCTTTCTATTAGACTAAGAAAATTTGATGTGAAAAAAGAGTTCTTAGGATTTCTTTTTAAATACAAGTACCCCTCAAAAAAAAAAAAAAGGGCAATGTGTTAACGATCTGTTCATGCTTACTTTCTGATCTAATTAAAAAATTAGTTGTCAATGGAACTTTATTTTGTATTTATTTATATGCATTGCTGAGAATTGAATCCACTGTCTCACACATGCTAGGCAAATGCTCTACCACTGAGCTACCACTTCAGACTCTAATCTACTTTTTTTTTTTTAAAGTTTCCACAACTTTTTTGTTTATTTGTTTGTTTCCCCCCTACAGGTCTATAACAGAAACACTGTTCCTACTGTGGAATCCAGTTCTGTCTTAAGTAAAATTATTATTATTATTTTTTTAATTTTTATTATTGGTTGTTCAAAACATTACATAGTTCTTGACATATCATATTTCACACTTTGATTCAAGTGGGTTATGAACGCCCATTTTTACCCTGTATACAGATTGCAAAATCACATCGGTTAAACATCCACTGATTTACATATTGCCATACTAGTGTCTGTTGTATTCTGCTGCTTTTCCTATCCTCTACTATCCCCCCTCCCCTTCCCTCCCCTCCCCTCTTCTCTCTCTACCCCATCTACTGTAGTTCATTTCTCCCCCTTGTTTTTTTTCCCTTTCCCCTCACTTCCTCTTATATGTAATTTTGTATAACCATGAGGGTCTCCTTCCATTTCCATGTAATTTCCCTTCTCTCTCCCTTTCCCTCCCACCTCTCATCCCTGTTTAATGTTAATCTTCTTCTCATGCTCTTCCTCCCTACTCTGTTCTTAGTTACTCTCCTTATATCAAAGAAGACATTTGGCATTTGTTTTTTAGGGATTGGCTAGCTTCACTTAGCATAATCTGCTCTAATGCCATCCATTTCCCTGCAAATTCTATGATTTTGTCATTTTTTAATGCAGAGTAATACTCCATTGTGTATAAATGCCACATTTTTTAATCCATTCATCCATTGAAGGGCATCTGGGTTGGTTCCACAGTCTTGCTATTGTGAATTGTGCTGCTATGAACATCGATGTAGCAGTATCCCTGTAGCATGCTCTTTTTAGGTCTTTAGGGAATAGACCAAGAAGGGGAATAGCTGGGTCAAATGGTGGTTCCATTTCCAGCTTTCCAAGAAATCTCCATACTGCTTTCCAAATTGGCCGCACCAATTTGCAGTTCCACCAGCAATGTACAAGTCTACCCTTTTCCCCACATCCTCGCCAGCACTTGTTGTTTGACTTCATAATGGCTGCCAATCTTACTGGAGTGAGATGGTATCTTAGGGTGGTTTTGATTTGCATTTCTCTGAGTGCTAGAGATGGTGAGCATTTTTTCATGTACTTATTGATTGATTGTATGTCCTCCTCTGAGAAGTGTCTGTTCAGGTCCTTGGCCCATTTGTTGATTGGGTTATTTGTTTTCTTATTGTTTAATTTTTTGAGTTCTTTGTATACTCTGGATATTAGGGCTCTAACTGAAGTGTGAGGGGTAAAGATTTGTTCCCAGGATGTAGGCTCCCTATTTACCTCTCTTATTGTTTCTTTTGCTGAGAAAAAACATTTTAGTTTGAGTAAGTCCCATTTGTTGATTCTACTTATTAACTCTTGGGCTATGGGTGTCCTATTGAGGAATTTGGAGTCCGACCCCACAGTATGTAGATTGTAGCCAACTTTTTCTTCTATCAGATGCCGTGTCTCTGATTTGATATCAAGCTCCTTGATCCATTTTGAGTTAACTTTTGTGCATGGCGAGAGAAAGGGATTCAGTTTCATTTTGTTGCATATGGATTTCCAGTTTTCCCAGCACCATTTGTTGAAGATGCTATCCTTCCTCCATTGCATGCTTTTAGCCCCTTTATCAAATATAAGATAGTTGTAATTTTGTGGATTGGTTTCTGTGTCCTCTATTCTGTACCATTAGTCCACCTGCCTGTTTTGGTACCAGTACCATGCTGTTTTTGTTACTATTGCTCTGTAGTATAGTTTGAAGTCTGGTATCGATATACCACCTGATTCACACTTCCTGCTTAGAGATGTTTTCCTATTCTGGGTCTTTTATTTTTCCATATGAATTTCATGATTGCTTTATCTATTTCTACAAGAAATTCCATTGGCATTTTGATTGGCATTGCATTAAACCTATAGAGAACTTTTGGTAATATCGCCATTTTGATGATGTTAGTTCTGCCTATCCATGAACAGGGTATATTTTTCCATATTCTAAGATCTTCTTCTATTTCTCTTTAGGGTTCTGTAGTTTTCATTATATAAGTCTTTCACCTCTTTTGTTAGGTTGATTCCCAAGTATTTTATTTTTATTTTTTTGAAGATATTGTGAATGGAGTGGTTTTCCTCATTTCCATTTCAGATGTTTTGTTGCTGATATACAGGAATGCCTTTGATTTATGTGTGTTGATTTTATATCCTGCCACTTTGCTGAATTCATTTATTAGCTCTAATAGTTTCTTTGTAGACCCTTTTGGGTCTGCTAGGTACAGAATCATGTCACCTGCAAATAGTGATAATTTAAGTTCTTCTTTTCCTATTTTTATGCCTTTAATTTCTTTCATCTCTCTAATTGCTCTGGCCAGTGTTTCGAGAACTATGTTGAACAGAAGTGGCGAGAGAGGGCATCCCTGTCTTGTTCCAGATTTTAGAGGAAATGCCTTCAATTTTTCTCCATTCAGAATGATGCTAGCCTGAGGCTTAGCATAGATAGCTTTTACAATATTGAGGTATGTTCCTGTTATCCCTAGTTTTTCTAGAGTTTTGAACATAAAGGGATGCTGTACTTTGTCAAATGCTTTTTCTGCATCTATCGAGATGATTATATGGTTCTTATCTTTAAGTCTATTGATGTGGTGTATAACATTTATTGATTTCCGTATATTGAACCAGCCTTGCATCCCAGGGATGAATCCTACTTGATCATGGTGTACAATTTTTTTGATATGTTTTTGTATCTGATTCGCCAGAATTTTATTGAGGATTTTTGCATCTAGGTTCATTAGAGATATTGGTCTGTAGTTTTCTTTCTTTGAAGTGTCTTTGTCTGGTTTAGGAATCAGGGTGATGTTGGCCTCATAGAATGAATTTGGAAGTTCTCCCTCTTTTTCTGTTTCCTGGAATAGCTTGAAAAGTATTGGTATTAGTTTTTCTTTAAAGGTTTCTGCTGTATACCCATCCGGTCCTGGGCTTTTCTTAGTTGGTAGTCTTTTGATGGCTTCTTCTATTTCCTCAATTGATATTGGTCTGTTTAGGTTGTCTATATCCTTCTGACTCAATCTGGGCAGATCATATGACTTAAGAAATTTATCGATGCCTTCACTATCTTCTATTTTATTGGAGTATAAGGATTCAAAATAATTTCTAATTATCTTCTGTATTTCTGAAGTGTCTGTTGTGATATTGCCTTTTTCATCCCGTATGCTAGTAATTTGAGTTCTCTCTCTTCTTCTCTTCGTTAGCATGGCTAAGGGTCTGTCGATCTTATTCATTTTTTCAAAGAACCAACTTTTAGTTTTGTCAATTTTTTCAATTGTTTCTTTTGTTTCGATTTCATTAATTTCAGCTCTGATTTTAATTATTTCTTGCCTTCTACTTCTTTTGCTGTTGTTTTGCTCTTCTTTTTCTAGGATTTTGAGATGAAGTGTGAGATCATTTATTTGTTGGTTTTTTCTTTTTTTAAGGAATGAACTCCAAGCAATGAATTTTCCTCTTAGAACTGCTTTCATTGTGTCCCATAGATTCCGGAATGTTTTGTCTGTGTTTTCATTTATCTCTAAGAATTTTTAATTTCCTCCTTGATGTCTTCTATAACCCATTGATCATTCAGTAACCTATTGTTCATTCTCCATGTGATGCATGATTTTTCGTCCCATATGAGTGATATGATTTTTCCCAACCTTTCACCTTCAGTGTATGTATGTCTTTTCCTATCAAATGCGTCTCCTGTAGGCAGCATATTGTTGGATCTTTTTTTTTTTTTTGATCCATTCTACTACCCTGTGTCTCTTAATTAGTGAGTTTAAGCCATTAACATTTAGGGTTATTATTGAGATATGGGTTGTTCTTCCAGCCATATTTGTTTATTTATGTTACTAAACATGGTTTGTTTTCCTCTTTGATTATTTTTTCCCCTTTACTGTACTACCTCCCACTGTTGGTTTTCATTGTTATTTTCCATTTCCTTTTCCTGTAATATTTTGCTGAGGATGTTTTGAAGAGATGGTTTTCTAGCTGCAAATTCTTTTAATTTTTTTTATCGTGGAAGGTTTTAATTTCATCTTCCATCCTGAAGCTTAATTTCACTGCATACACAATTCTTGTTTGGAACCCATTTTCTTTCAGTGTTTGAAATATGTTATTCCAGGATCTTCTAGCTTTCAGAGTCTGTGTTGAAAGATCAGCTGTTATCCTGATTGGTTTACCCCTAAATGTAATCTGCTTCCTTTCTCTTGTAGCTTTTAAAATTCTTTCCTTATTCTGTATGTTGGGCATCTTCATTATAATGTGTCTAGGTGTGGGTCTCTTATGATTTTGCACATTCGGCGTCCTGTAGGCTTCTAGGATTTGGGATTCTGTCTCATACTTCAAGCCTGGGAAGGTTTCTCGTATTATTTTGTTGAACAGATTGCTCATTCCTTTGGTTTGGACCTCTATACCTTCCTGTATTCTAATGACTCTTAAGTTTGGTCTCTTTATGTTATCCCATATTTCTTGGATGTTCTGCTCATGGTTTCTTAAGAGTCTCACTGAGCTGTCTATGTTCTTTTCAAGTTGAAATACTTTGTCTTCATTGTCTGATGTCCTATCTTCTAAGTTTTCTACTCTGCTGGTAGTATTCTCATTTGAGTTTTTAAGTTGGTTTATTGCTTCCTGCATTTCTAGGATTTCTGTTTGTTTGTTTTTTATAACCTCTATCTCCCTGTAAAGTTGATCTTTTGCTTCTTGAATTTGTTTATGTAATTCATTGTCAAAGTGGTCTTTCATTGTCTGATTTTGCTGTCTAATGTCTTCCTTGAGACTCCAGATCATCTAAAGCATGTATATCCTGAATTCTTTATCTGACATTCCATCTGCTGCAGATATTACCTCTTCTAAAGTTGAGTTGATCTGCATTGCTTGTGGTCCTTTCTTTCCTTGTCTTTTCATACTGCTCGCGTTTCTTTCTACTTGGTGAAACTGTTGTGTTATTGAATTTCCCCCCTATATATTTATATTGCTCTTGTATAGTTGCAAAGTCTCCCTTGCAGGCATGGGTGGCGGCTGTGCTCCTCCTCCAATTGGGGTGATCTGTTTATCACACCAGCAGGCCGCTGGGCCCATTCTCTGGGTCGCGTGGTCTGCCTACCTTGCGGGCAAAGGCTGGGCCCCTCCTCCAATAGGGGTGATCTGTCTACCACACTGGCGGGCTGCTGGGCCTGTTCTCCCTGTTGGTCGCATGTCTGCCTACCTTGCAGGCGCGGGCGGCGGCTCTGCCCCTCCTCCAATTGGGGTGATGTGTCTACCATGCTGGGGGGCCGCTGGGCCTATTCTCTCTAATCTACTTTTTAATAATTAAAGAGATCAGTATTATAAAGGCCAAGTATAGCATACTCTATTTTATAGATATTTAACCAGTAAATACAATTCTTGGATTTTCCTTAAAATGCAGGACTAAGATGCACTTCATGCATTTTTCTTGGTTATTAAGACTTGCAAATATGTTTCATGGCAAGAATGTAACTGGGATGAATTCTCCATTTTGCCCTTTTTTTTTTTTTTTTTTGGTACTGGGGATTGAACTCGGGGCACTTGACCACTGAGTCACATCCACAGCCCTTTTTTATATTTTATTTAGAGATAAGACCTTGCTGAGTTGCTTAGGGCCTCCTTAAATTGCTGAAGTTGGCTTTGAACTCGCAATTTCCCTGCCTCAACTTCCTGAGATGCTGGAATTATGGGCATATGCCACAATGCCTGACCCATTTTGACCTTTATGTTATCTTATATGGAAAAGAATAAGAATTATAATATGTTTTTTTGGGGCGGGGGCGGGGCAAGGCACAGATGTTTTTCCTGGTCGATTTTTATCTTTGATAAAATGTTTTCTGTGGAAGGTGCTTTCCTTTGTTTCCAGAAGAATTGTTTTTTGGCCTGATTTTCTGTAAATGAAATTGTCCCATGACTTCAGTTTACTTCAAAGGCATTAGCTCATATGTTGAAATACCTCTTCCTTAATATCCGTGAATTTCTATCAGGTACATCCAGGAAAACTTTGATTAACCAAAGTTCAAATGATCATATATATTTTTTGTACTCAATGTATATATTATTTAAAGGGGTTTTGGAGAACAGTATTTTGCCAGGTTTGGAGGATAGAATTTTGTTGTTGTTTCAAAAGAAAATTCCAATTGTACTGGACCCACTACAATCTTCAATTTAGTTTAATTATGATATTTTAGTCTATTTTTAAATTAGTAATTGTCAAACAAGCCAGAATCCTCTATCACCAAAAGGTAGGTGACAAGTATACTAGTTAAGTAAAAGTAATAGAATTTTTCTGGTTAATGGTGGATAATTAAAGCAGTGATGTTCAATCTTAGGTGAAGATGGAAGTGTAAGTGATCTATGTAATGTAACATGGTAGCCTCCAGCTGAATGTAACTACTGAGCATGTGAATTGTGCCTACTGATTTGAATTGACTTTATAATTTGATAAATTCAGTATACTGATTCAATTCAATTCAATAAGTTGAATTCAATAAAATGAATTAAAGATTTGAATTAAATGTAAATATAAATAGCCACAAGTGGCTATTACTTTTGTCAAGTTCTTTGTTTTCCAGGTTTGTAACTTGATGGAAGAGGATGTTGCACTCCCCTTGACAATACTGAGAGGGTGCTTTTAGGTAAATGTCTTGTCTTGGAGTTCATGGACCAAATCTATTCTGCTTATCTATTGCTGTATAACAAGCATCCCAAACTTAGTGGCTTAGAAGAAAAATAACAATTATTGTGAATATTATATAAGTATTATGTATAATAATATTCTCCAGAAAGTTCTTAATTTAATCTATTATTGTTCCCCCACTTTTTTTGAATTCTAGTCTTGTTACCTCATTGACTTCTAACTTCTTGCATCAGGTGGTACAATTTGAAATCCAATTAATCCCCTGAATCCCAGTTCAGTACTTTTAGAAAAGTTCATGGTTGAGGACAAGAGGATAATAGGTGCTTAGATATTATTTGTATAAGCAATAGCAAACATATAGACAGACTTTTTAATTTTTGGTGATGCTAGAAATTGAATCCAGAGACTCATGTATGCTAAGCTTGTGCTCTACCACTTATCCCTGTATAGGTTTTATTTCATCCTCTACCCTAGGTCACATACATGACAGAGGATGAAAAAATCTGCAGCTTTATTGATGGCACTGCAGGCTGCATTATCTTCATAATAGTTAATTTTATTTCTTTTCAGAAGTTACCAAACATATACAGAAAGGATATTCACATTCTTTAAATAGTGTACTGTGGAAACAAAAGTTACAGATTTAACATAATAAGTATTTTTTTTTCATTCAGAAATGTGAATTAAACCAGGTGATGTGGTCTCTGAAGGTCATGGCTGCCTAATGACAACACTGATTTCTCTGAAGCAGGTGTCTCCTAGAATAACTGAAATTATTTTAGCAGAAATGTAAATAGTTTATAATTTATAATTGCATCTCAGGTGTGTATGTGACTTTTTTCTTTCATACTGAACTTCAGTTAGTTTATAAATCTCCATGTCTACCCATCTGAAGTAATTTAATTACTTTCAGACTTATATATGGTCAGCTCAGAATTTAAACTTAATTAATTCAATATTTTTATTTTCCTATTCTTCACTCTAATGAGGAGCATTCTAATGTTATGGAGAATTTATACAGAATTCATACATTTTCCTCACTGTAGCAGTCAATTATTGCTATATAACAAGCCACCCCAGAACTAGGTGGCTTAAAACAATAAACATGTATTATTGTTCACAAATCATCATATGGGTATTTCTTACAGTATCAGCAGGGTTCATTTGGGCATTTGCAGCCCTGCTGATTTGTCTGATTTTGTTTATGCGTATGTCCGGTAGTCATTGGTCAACAGTCTGGTCTGGTATGGCTTTTGATGGGATAACTGCATTTTCCTGCAAATTATCTTTTATCCTCCAGCGGGAGAACCCATGCTTATTCATGTGGTAGTGGCCAGGTCCCCAAAGAGTATATAGGAAAGCAAAAATTCTATTGAGACTCAGGCTCAGAACTGGCATACCACCACTGTGCTTCATTCTATCGACCAAAGTCAATAACAAGATCAGATAAGTTTCAAGAGTTAGGAAAACAGATTCCATGTCTTGATGGGGGTTACTACAAAATCACATTGCCAAGAATATGGCTTTCAGGAGAAGTTATTGTAACCATTTTAGCAATCAATCTACTCTACTGGCATTGAGGTAGAAGCTTCAGATTTTTCTGAAACCCTCACCCTTGCTGATCTCTCTCTAATTTACTTTAGTCTATTTGATTGTTAGAGATACATCACTTTGCTTGGATCCACACAAGTTATCTAAATATCCTCTGATGGCCTTTGATTATTTTGGCTACATATTCTTTGGTCTCCTTATTCTGATACCGGATTCCTTACAGTATCCATTCTATTGCCTAGCCAATTTTGAGGTACTCCTCTACTATATTTATGAACTTCACACTTATCACCATATAACAAATTACATTTTACTGTTATCTCATGTTTTCTTTTTCTCTACCAATTATAATCTTTTTGGGAGAGATATTTTTGCCTGTTTCAATTATTGCTATATCCCCTGCACCTAGCGCAGTGGCTGAAGCATGATAAGCTCCCAGAGAAGTTAGTGGGCTGAATAGATGATTAAATGTGAGGATTCAGTGAGACGCATGCCCATCTACCTACATACCTCCCTAAGTTTTTGATTCTTTAGTATGCAAGTCTCAGCCTTTCAAACATTTGGGTCTTAATATGCATGACAAGTCTTCACAATAAAAAAGCAAACAAAACAATTTGTCTTTCTCCCACATTTGTGGCTCTTGAGATTGAAAATGAATGTTTAAAAAAATGTTGTCACTGCTATTTGTCTGATTTTATTTTTATATTTTTCAATAGATTAATTAATTTTTTTACTGTATTCATCCTCCCCTTGAAGATATTGAATGGTGAAAAGAGTAATGGGCTCAAGAAAACATATAAGGGAACAAAACCCTCAATTAAAATGTCCAAATATTATCCTGCTTCATAAGTTAAAACTTAGCCATTTCCAGTCAATTCCAATTAGTGATTACTCAGAAGACTGAAAGTTTAGCTGAACTCTGCTATTTCATTGAATTAACTTAATATTTTCAGAATTTAATGCAGAAATATCATGTACAAACTAATTTGTAATGGATAAGATTGCACTAAGTTGGGTGCCAAAAGCACAACTTGTGTTGTTGCTATTTTTAACATTGCCTTTGTAAATCTTCATTAACACTAATGAAAGGAAACACAAGTTGAATTACTGGGAAAATGTCAATAATTATATTAAAATAAGTCCAGGTATGACTGAAGAATAGATAAAATTACTTACCATTTACCCCATAATCTAGTCTCAGAATCATTAAGTCATCATCTAAGTTGCTCTTCCCACTTTTCTTTTCTGATTTATTTTGAAAGATGTCATATTACGTTTCCTCAACCTTGCATAGCAAAAAGCCACTGATTCAAAACTAGAAGTAACTCACTATTAACCATTTAATAAACTCCAACTTTCTACTGTTGGTGTTCAAGATTAGCTACAGGTCCAAATTTGCTACAAATCCCAATACCTTTTCCTACATTATATTCTGTTTTTATCAGGCTTGTGTGATAATGCTACTGAAATCTGTCTTCATGAAATAAGAAGCTGAAACTCATTCTACAATGATGTTAAGTGGGCCAGAGAACCTAGCAAAAAATGTCATATCAGTATAGGGAAGAATTGAATCAGACTCTATGATAAAGTCAATTAAGTTTGATACACTAGGGAAGGTATGTGTACTGTAGTGGTCACATTGTCATCCAGCCAAATACTTATAGGTAAGTTCTCCCTAAACTGCCTTAGACTCACCATTGCTCACCAGTTTTAAGTATGGCACTGGGCCTCTTATTCACTCTGAATCATCCACGTAAACCTGATAAAGCAACCAGATTCTTCTCACTTTTTCAGAAACATTCTTATTTACTCTAACAAGGAAGGAAGCTGACATTTTTTGAGAAATTATTTATGACAGTTTCAACCTTATGGAATTGTCAGAAATTGTACCCATTTTACCTCATGTTGGTAGAAGGGAACCTTTTTTCTCATTTAATTTTGTTTGGATACCATTAACACAGATAAACTGTTGATTTTAAGATAAATGTGGGCTGGGTTTGTAGCTCAGTGGCAAAGTGCTTGCCTTGAATGTGTGAGACCCTGGGTTCAACCCCAGCACCACATAAAAATAAACAAATAAAAATAAAGATATTATGTCCATCTACAACTAAAAAAAAAGAGATAGATTTTACTAGAACTGTAGATTGTGCAATATCAATGTATGTTCTGAATACACTCCCAACTCTTAGAAGATTCATACAGATTATAGTTCATGGGAGTGTTTATAATTGTATAAACCAACCTGGGCATGCAAAACTTTTGACCTTTTTTTTGAGTATGATGAAAAAAATTAGTTAGCTTTACTACTACTTATGATATTTTGGCCAATCATTATGCATGCTCTGTATTTATTGATGGATGAAAAAAACAGTAAACTTGTAGATTTGCCTGAAGAGTATTATCTTCTTTGCAGAAGATTTTGGTTGTTGTTATTATTTTTGGCAAGATGCAGCACAAATGGCAGAAAATGTAAGAATGATAGGGGGAAATAATTCTGGTTGTTAGGCACACATAAACAGTGGGAAGAGCAATACTTTTCAAATTGAAATCTCTACACTCAACAATGATACAGAGCAGTAAAAGCTAAAAGAAGACAGTATTTGAGGGAATTATGGAGAAAGACATATTGCCTTGTATGTCATTTGAGCAAGGAGGAAGAATCACAGAGTACATAATGTTGTTAGTGCTATAATGTATACTCTGTTTCAAAAAAAAAAAAAGAGAGAGAGAGAGAGAATTGATTTGTATCATAGCTCCTGAAACAAAAGTTTTATTTTGTAAGAATTTCACATCTTTGAAACTGGGCCTCTGCTATGGACTGAATGTTTGTGTCTACCCAGAGTTCACATACTGAACTCTAATCCCCAAAGTGATGACATTTGTACATGGGGTCTTTAGTAGGTAATTAGTTCACAGGGATAAAAATTAGTGATGAAATCAGTGCCCTTATAAAAAGAGGCATAAAGAGGCTGGTGTAAAGCATGTGTTTAGCATGCATGAGGCCCTGCATTAGATCCTCAGGACATGCAGGTGCGCGCGTGCATACACACACACACACACACACACACACACACACACACGTGATTATACAGAAAGAAGGTGTCCATTAGAAAATCAGGAAGAGGGCTTAACCAGGAACAGAATTGACTGGCATCTTGATATTGAACTTCCCAGCATTCAGAACTGTATTCTGGAGGAAGTCATTTGAAAAAAATCCTCCATTAGTTTTCAGAACAATATTATATCTTAGTTTTCCCTCTATTCTCTCTAGATACTTTTTGTTATTCTCCTTTTGCCGGTGCGTGGGGAGTATCTTTTACCTTTCAATTAGTGTTGATATTTCCCAGGTTCCAGTAAGATCTCTATTGGAGTGATCTCATCCTTTAACTTGATGTTACATACTCCCTAAATATTGATAATACCAAAAATTATATCTCTAAATTGAATACATGTTCCCTAAAATCCAGCCCACATAACTGGAGTGACCATATAATTTATTGACAAAAGGGAACATTTGGTAGAAGATGAAAGGTGGTTATTCTAAATAGTTTTCTTGAGGTGATGTTATAGTTTGGATTTTAAGTGTTCTCCAAATGTCTATGTGGTAAAGTCAAGTCTCACTCCCACTGTGGAACTATTGGGAAGGGGTGGAACCTTCAAGAGGCTGGGCATAGTGGTGGGGGGTGCCTTTGAAGGTGATTGCAAGACCTTGGTCCCTTTTTATTTTGTTTACTTCCATACCATAAGGTGAGCAGGTTTGCTCTACCACATGCTCATGCTATGACAGGCTGCTTCAACACAGGCTGAAAGCGATAGAGTTAACTTAACATGAACTAAGCCTCTAAAACTGTGAGCCAAAATAAAACTTCTCTCCTTATAAGTTGATTATTTCAGGCATTTGTTGAAGTTACAGAAAGCTAACTAACACATGGGACAGCAGTCTTAAATAAGAAGTATCCTGTTCCAAAAGCCTATTGGAAAACTCCAGTTGGATGTCTTTTAGGCACCTAATGTGTAGTGGGCTGAGAGAACTCAACTTTTTCCTCCTTCATTCTTAACTTCAATAGAATCATCTTCCCCAGCTGCCTAAGACAGAAATATGGTAATTATATCTACTTCTAATCTCTTATGTTTTCCTTCATATGTCACCAAATTCTGTCAAACACATTTGCCTTGGTAATAACCTCTAAATCTTTACAATATCTCTATTTCTCTTGCTTCATTTGAGACTCTCAATTTCTCATCTGGATTTCCAAAATAACCTATTCAGAGATTTTATAGGCATTTTTCCCCTTACCCCCTTTAATCCATTCTTCACATCGTTATATATTGGGTATGTCTTTGTGCGTGTGTGTTTGTTTCAAACTTCAGCTTTAAATGCTCCAAGCTCCTTCCAAGTTTCTTCCAGATTAAAATATAAATTCCTTAATAGGATGTGAAAATCTTATGTGCTTGGTTCTTGTATAACTTTCGGCTTCTTTTATCATCATTCCTCAGCTAAACCATACCTTATGTCAGTCCTCCCTCAGCACCCTGGGGAGTTTCTCTTCTGTTCCTTCATTCTCTAGTTCATCATCATCATTTTTCAAAGCAATTATTGGATACAAATTCTCCCAGAAACTGTTCCAGAATCTTTCTTGGATACCTGAATTTATTCTTTCCTACAGAGTAATTTGGGTTACAATTTCCCCCTCAAATATTAAGTTATCTCTACTTAGTATATATTTTTTTAAAAATGATGTAAGATTTACATACAGGGAAATACATGGGTCTTATTAAGTGAGTTTTGACAAGTGTGTGCACCCAATTATCCAACACCCCAATCAAGATAGGAAACATTTACATGAAGTTACCTTGTGTCCAATTCCAATTCACCTCCACAAACCATAACATCTATTGTTGATTTTTATCACTGTAGATTCATTTTGCCTTTCTCTAATTTCATATAAATGACTTGTTTTTACTAAAAAATAAACCATATTTATGCTTATAAAGGACATCACATCATCAGACGTTCAGTGAACATAGTTGATTTAATGTCTAGTACTGATGAAGAAAACTTTCCAAGTGTTTCACAGCATGTTTATTATAAAAATCAGAAATTATGGTCACTTTTGTAGGCTAGTCTTACACTTTCATAAACTGCCTACAGCCTGTATTTCTAGAATTTAATAGTATCTTTTTTCTCTCTTTTAAAAATGAGGGCGAGAATGGGTGTCTGCCTCATTCAGCAAGATTCTGCTTAATAAGGCATACTTGTAATGTTAGAAAATATGCCAACTATGAACCAGAATGCATGTAACTTGAGCAAGAGTCCTAATGAGCTCTGTAGGGGCAATTGCGCTTTAGAATTCCAAATAAGGAGAAGCTAATTGTCAGCCAAATTTACAGTCAAAGGAGAAGGATCAGTGACTATATTAATGTTGAGATTGGGAACTCTATTGCATATTAGCATGAAAATATTATGTGTTCTCACACAATACTTATTGATTGATGCTACTTTTATAACAAGGATTACTGCCTAAAAATGGAGGGGAGTCTATTGTCAAATTGTAAAACAAGTAGATGCAAACGAGGGCAAGAAATTTATCTAGTTCACCACTATAAATGGTTGCCCAACACTAAGAAGTGAGTCTGGCATATAATAGACACTTAATAAATAGTAAATAAATAAACAAATCATTTTTCTTTAATGCATTAAAATAGCTATTGAATTTTGAGTATGCTGTCATATTTAATAATCTTCTAAGGAAAAGAAGTAATTTCATTTCTTAAAATAATATCTGTTCAACTCTCCAGTGGAATATTGTGTGTAGAAAATGGAATAGTTGAGACTTTTTGAGGGCCTAATGAGCCTTGCTGGTATTATTGAAGAAGAAGTTTTTATAGCTTCAAATGATGTGCAGTTGGAGCCAGACTACTTCCACATGACATAGAGGTTAAAACAGCCAGCAGTTTTTCAACTTTTGGCCAAAGCAATGCATTTCTACCCAACCATAGTTCAAGCTCCCTTCAGCAGCCATGTCCACACACAGTGCCCTTCAATTGTTAGCCTCTGAAGTGCTATACTTTTAGAAAAAATATTATTTTTCATTTTCCTCAATGTAACCTATAAACTATATGTATACCCAATATTTTTATGAGATTGCTATAGAACTGAGAAAATAGGTATTGACTGAAGCAAGGGACTAATTCTGATAACTTCCTTTTAAGAACCAAGGAGCAGTTTGTCAGACGATATGGAGTTGTAGCTAAGTTGGTCAATGTTGCAGGTTGCAAAGTCATTTTGCCTTCAAGGATTTAAAAATAATGTCTATATTAATGGATATCATTGAAAGTTGTGTATCCCAGTGAGAATGCATTGTTAATTCAGGTGAGCAGGTATTTTGTACATATATAACTGAAGAGTTTAGGTCCTACTAAAGTAATAATTATACATGTTCATGAAATATGCGAAATATGCCATTGGGGAGTTTAATGTGAGATTTCAGAACTAAGACAATAAAATTAATTATTTGAATAGAGGAAGGAGGAAAAGTAAGGAATGTGGCTTACTGAGTTACCTTGATAATGTCATCTGATTCCCTTGGATTTCAAGACACTGTAAAATGAAAGAATTATGTTGTTCAGTCTTTGATATCCCTATATTTTTTACTGACAGTGTGAGCAGTTGATCCTTACAATGAGAAGAAGAAAGATGGAAAATGGATTTTTAGAGATAATTATCAATCTACTTAAGAAATTTAAGAGATTAATCAGTGAATAGGAGGAAGTTTCAAAGCCTATAAAATAATCAAGGGTATTAATTCATTGAATTCTGTTAAGCTATCAGATATTGTTCTGTTTGAGTTCAGTGATGGTTAAATTACCCTAAAATTTCTTCTGAAATGAGTATTGGGTAATTAAATATGTAACTATTAAATTTTTCCTGTAAAGTCATCAGAAGGGGAGATACCATGAGAAGAAGGTTGGAGAAACAGAAACAGAATGAGTAAAACCAAATAAATTCACATCAAAACTTAAAGGACTTTTTTAGGGCAACACAAGTTCTTAAAGCACTTTAAGTACAACACAGGGCAACTAGTTACTTTATAATTATAAATTCGCTTTGGCCAGGGAAATGAAGTGTTCTTACAGAGATCTTTTCTGCTCAGCAAGTAGAGTTGAAATGTAGGAAAACAGAGCAATGAAAGAAGCTCATGCTGTGTGCAGGGCTAAAGCACTGCCATTACCGAGCACCATAGGCCCCATGGGCTGGGGTAGATGACTCTTAAGCATTAGTTCATATTTTTCCAATTAAGCATAAGTTGTGTTTCTTTATGTGCTACAAAAGAGTTAGTCATTTAGTCCCCATAAGGAGCATTTTATCAAAAGCAACGATTATAGCCAGAGACAAAGGAGACTGTAACTGGATTATAGGTCTCCCCCATTCTAACAGGACTCAACTCCATACATAACTAATTGTGATGTAATAGTGATAGCTTTTGGAATGAAAATAGTTGTCAATGAAAGGGGAAGCTGGCAAGATATTATGAATGAAATGATGGTGAGGAATTAAAGTATAATATGTCAAAACTTCTATAAAACCTTATAGCTAAGCATGAGTGAATGAGCAGACACATAACATGAGCATTTAATATTTAACTTTTTTTATTAGCCTTTTATATGTTCAGTTTATGTGAATTTTCCTTCAGGGCCTGAGACTTACTCGGAAGGGGTGTCTCAAATAAGTTAGATGTCTTTAGATTTCAACTTTGGGTTTAAATTAAAGATGGTTTATTGTATTGTTTTTGTCTGAAATCTATGTTTTGTGCCTACTAAAGTCTATGTAATATTTGTCCTCAAAAGGAAAAGGGACCTCCCACATATGTCATTCCAATATTGTATAGGTATCTCCAGGTTATAGAAATGGCAGGACAGATGATACTACTTCTTTAGGCATATAAAGTGTGCTTATCTGATTGATTCATACAGGCCTTGTTCTTTTAAGGGATCCATTGCCAAACTAATAGGAGTACAGTCTGGTTGTGATATTCATTTCTCTCTCTTTTTCAATAAAATGTGGTGATTGTGAATTGAATTTGGGGTTTCAAAAAAATCTGTGTTCAAGGCCCACCACTTCTAATAACTAGTTATGTTTCTCATCTGAAAAAGTAAAGATAACAATAGTATATAGCATCATTGTGGGGGAATAAAAGGAGATAATGAATATAAAGGGATTAGTAGAGTACCTGACACAATAGATTCTTAAAGAGATTTTAATTATTGTTATTGCAAAGTTTAATTTGACAAGCCAGAAGGTAATTAACCCTTCCCTTCAGGTTCCCTTCATTATTCCATGTGTATATGCTTCTCAAATTTTGGTCAAATTAAAAGTTCTTTTATATTAGAACCCTAATTAAAGGTACCAAAAAGAGGAATGTTTTGTTTCCTCAGAAGACAAAATTAAAATACTGAGTAATAGTTTGGAGTTGTGGTTGGTGCTTCCTCATTCTAATGATGCAAATTCTATGTCCTTGTCATGTCATTGCTGCTTTTTTACTGTGACTGTTAGTGTGATGTGAGGATGGATATTGCCATAAGACTTCAAAAATAATTGTATACCAGAATATTTTTAGAATGTCAACCTATGCATCTGAACCTGGTATTTCCTTCTATCCTTACACTTTCCTGTGCTTGGATAGCTATGCTTGTTGACTAACTGTATTTAATGGCAGAAAGAAGAAGTAAGTTCTTGGTGTTTGGATTCCAAAAACTTAAGTTTTGGAGGGGACAGGAAATCATGGGGCATAAACTACCATTTGGGAGAAATTAGTAAGTAATAAATTTTTCTTCTCTCAAGAATAGACAGATACTCAAATTAGAAAAAGACAATAAGGCAACCATGGGAACCCTTTGGGCTCCAAAGGAAGGGGCCCTGGGACCTACTGATACCTTCTTTCCACTATTATCCCAGGCAGAAATACAATGGTAGAGGTCATTTATAGTCAGTGCCTATCTTTTCCCCTTTTTGGTGAGAACACAGGGAAGCAGGAGATGTGCCTGTATGATAGGATGGTGGATTTGAGACCTAGTCACAGAATTTTCTGGTGCTCAGTGAAGGACAGGAGAATATTTTGCACAGCCCTGACTGTGGCACAAACCTGGTGCAAAGAACTAATGCATCTGAAGAAGGCTTGTGATTGGGACAGAGGTTTCAAATAGTGCAAGGACAAACCACACACACACACACACACACACACACACACACACACACAGGCAATGTGGATGTTACAATAGAACCATCATGATAGAATATTCCACCCAACCCAATAACTTGTCAGTGTACAGGTCATCCACCTTTGGAGAATTTCCTGAAATTTCAATTTCTATCTAGTTGCAGGCTGAGCAATCAATATATAGTGTTGGTTCAGATATAGAAAGTCTTAAGTTCGTGGAATGAGATTGGACATAGAACAATCATTCAGATTGCCCAAACTGCTAGCTGAATACCATACTGGCACTGGGCAAATATTAGCCCAGCCAAAATAGTGTGTTTCTGGAGAAAAACAGGTAAGAATAAACATTTAAAAGTGGAAAAACATCTTCTGGGGAGGCAAGAAATAAAATGGTTTTGAATCCCCAAAAGCACAAACTTAGTTTGGGGACCTGAGCTCCAAAGAGTATGTCAGGACTAAAGCTGGACATGCAACCTGTTTTCGATTTTACTCCAGAGCAAGGACAGAGGCAATGACAAAATAAATGGGAGAGAACTGTCATTTGGATGAGTACATTCACTCCAAGAATGTGTGCAATAGAAGACAGATCTGTCTGATTTTACTTCACTTAAAAGGCAGATGAAGCTAGGTGCCTCTTGTCCTGTGTCACCAGAAAAACATAAAAGGTAATGAAGCTCTGCCACAAGCCAAATAAGAGCTGGGACCTGCACTTTGTGGGTTTGGTTCTTTAGAATGTTTGTATGCCAATTTCACTGATGTTAATGAGACTACCAATGTGCTACAAGCTTTCAGCCACAGGCTGGTTCTGAAGAGAGTACCTTAATTAAGAATAGTATTTCTCCAATCTGACAGATGACAAAAATCTCCTGGATATTTCTTTAAAGTATTCATTCCTAGGCCTACCTCCAGACCTGCATCAGTATCTCCAGGGGAGGAGCTCCATATTTGTATTTTTTCATGAACATGTCAGATGACTCTTAAGAAAAAAACAAAAGTTAGGTTAAGCATAATTTAACTTACAAAATATTACTCAATGTATGTGAAGAAGAAACATTTTGGGGTAAGGCCCATGAAAAATGGCTCTGGAAGTCAGTTGGGTTTGATTCTGTGCCTTAGTTTTGTCCCTTATAGAATAGGGCTAGTAAATTCTACTTCTTGAGATTGTTGTATAAAGCACTAGATAAGTACCTCACAAGTAATAAGCACTTAACAAATGTTATGCATCATTATGAGTCTTTTTGAATCCTCCAATGTGAATGAACAGGTCAGGTCATTGCTCATTGAAAAGTAGCAACAGCTAATATTTCTATAAGTTATTTATGGTTTAAAAATGTATGATTTTGTTTACTATTTATAGCTTCAAGATCTAAGCCTTGAGAAACCCATTTATTCAATAAATTCTGCTTCAGAAGAGTTGGGCAGCTTATCAAAAGTGCCCAGCTAGAAATTTTAGAATGTATCTTGCTGCCTGGAGTGTATAGCATAATAGTAATAAGTACTGAGCTGCAATTCTTGAACTTTAATTAGGGTTCAAATATAAAACAACTTAGGAATCATAGGAATCACCGGGGGATCTTAAGCAGATACACACTCTGATTCAGTAGATCTGAGATGGGCTTGAGATTCTGCATGTCTAATAACTTCCAGGTGATACTAATACTGCTGTCCCACAGACCATTCTTTGAGAAGCAAAGTATTTCTTTAAGGTTATCATAATATTTTTGAAGTATATCAGACATACCAGCTGTGGTTATGCTTATGAGGACTCCCTAAAGGAGAGTATATTTTTGCTTCCTGGTAGCAAATAGAAATTATCCTTTGAGACAATGTAATCTTTAGTAAAGGGTTATCCACATGGTGAAAGAATGACCACCTTGTTTTAATTAAGCAATTCAAATAGCCATATGTACTGTGCATGATATTCCAATGCTAGGGCACTGAAGTTCAGAAATATTCATATAGCACAAACTACACTGGATATAATTTAATATTACAGGCTGCAAGGCATTTTAGGGTCTTGTAGATATGCTGCAATCATTACCCTGGCAAAGAGAAGCAGAGCTGGCTAATAGAGATGTCCAATTGATAGAATGCTGCATAATCCAGCTTTCAGGGTATTTTTGTGATGATATCCAGATGAACTTGGAGAGATGACACAACAGAAATACATGGGCCAATATTCCATTATCAGTCTTTGAACCATCCAGCTAGATTCAGTTTATCTATTCTCTGTCATAGAAGCCAAATGAACAAGTACAAGCTATTACCTCAATTTGTAATTGAAAGGCTGTGTGGCATAGAGATTTACTGGGTATCTGCTGTAGTATCAATCATATTAAAAATAAATGCTCAACCACACACACTTTCAGAAAGTGTACTGGAAAAGAAATCAAACTGTGGAGGCATTTATGTATGTTAAAGCCTTCACATACTCAGCAAAATATGTCTGAGTATGAGAGAACGGAACTACAGTTCATTGGCCTTTAATAAAGTTATTTAGCTCTAATCCTTAGATGGATATAAGAAAATCAGAAGTGCTTGATTCAGATAGACACCAGGTAAAATGAAAAGGAAAAAAAAAAGCATGGAACTCAAGGAAAAGATCATGCTACACAATCTTTATCAAATCCTCCCTTCCAACACTGTAATTCTCAATAAAGCTCAGCATGACAGTTCAAAATAAAACAGGGACATGACAAGACAATAACTCTTGGAGCATTAGAGTAAAGTACAATAAGTTTTCTTTCTTCTCCTAGTGCTTTCACTGGGATTCTCCCAAAGCACCTGAGGGAGCCAAAGAGATAATATAATTTATTCTTGCATGTACAGAGACTCATTTTCTTTTCTTCATTTTGTGGCCTCTTAACCCAGACAGCATTGTTGTTATTGAACTTCTCTTTTAACACCTTAACTCTAAGTGAGAAGGGAAGTATGAGCTACCTGTGATAATAGTGCTGTCTAAAAAGCAACCACAAAATCTCCCGAGTATACAACAGTCAGTATGCATTGATTTCACTCATGAGTCTAGTGATTGGCTAAAAGTGCACACTGTTATTCTGTCCTGTTCTGTTGGTCAAGTAACATGGCTGATCTCAAAGTCAAGGGGTGGGGAAATACACTCCAACTCTTTATGAGAATGAACTGTAGAGTTCCAGTGCCTGGAGACAGCAATATTATAGATTTAGGTTGTTAATGGAACATATGATGGAAGAGAAAAGGACCTGGAACTTATATCTATTTTAAATAGAAATGACTTAAATAGAAAGGGAAAACAAAGATGAATAAGCTTGTCAGTTAAAATACATGATGCTTAGTTAAATGTGAATTTCAGATAAACAATATTACATGAAATATTTAATGACTGGCTGTTGGTAACTGGTCTATATTGGGTCCATGCTGCATTTGGGACATTCTAAATAATTATTCATTATTTCTCTGAATTCAGATTTAATTCAGTGTTTATTATGTTTTTCTACCTAAATCTGGCAACCCTAAGGATGAAGCTATTGAGAATGGTAATTGCATGTCCAAAAGCCAAGGAAAGATGACAGATAATACAAGCTTTGCAATGCTGTTTTATTTCTTGGCTCCCAAGAAGATATTCTACCACTTTCAAACCTTTGTTCTTAACTGTTTTCCTTCAGCGACACTTTTTTTTTTTTTTGGCAAAACAAATATTTGGCAAGTGCCAGTATGGTATCCAGCTAGCAGTCTTTGTGGTAAAATGGGCATCTGAATTGATCTATGTTCATGAATACCTGTTCAATATTTCAATAATTGCCCCTGGTTACTGGCAAATATGAAGGCACCTGAGTGTTAGATGGTGATGTAGGCCCACTAAAAACCTGATAATTTGGTGTCTAACAAAGCATTATGTTTATGTGTCCCAAAGTATAAAAGTATAAAAAAGTATAAAAGTGAGACTAATACATTTCAAGAAGAAAGAACAGTTTGTGTAATCCTCTTAGCAAATACAAAAGCTGTGTAGTTTCAGGAAATACTTTGCTTAGAAAGCAATTTTTAAGCCTCTTCCATTCTTATCTAGCTGTTAAATTTTTATTGCTACATACCAACTTAGTGATTTTAAACAACACCACTTATTATCTCACAATTCCATAGGTTAGAAGTCCACCATGGCATGATTAGGGCTTCTCAACTCGGGGCATCATGGGTGGGAATCAAAGAGTCTGTCACCTAGGTAGAATTCCTATTTGGAGACTCTAGGAGAAATCTGTGTCTAAGTACATTTTAGGTTGCTGGCAGAATTCAGTTCCTTGCAATTGTAGGACTAAGGTCTGTATACTTTAACGGCTGTCAGCAGGGGCCACTTCTTAGCTCTCAGGCCACCCATAGAGCTTCCCATGTGATCCCTTTTATCTTCAAGCCAGTGATTGTATTTCTTCAGAACTTTGACTTCCTCTTCTGCATCCAACCAGGGAAAGCTTTCTTTTATCAAGGGCTCATGTGTTTAAGTCAGGCTCACCTGGATGTTTTCTGTATCTGAAAGGAAATATACTGTAAAATTCATTCACAGTACTGCTGTGCCTAGATTAGTGTTTGCTTGAATAACTGGGAGAAGGTGAGTATACACCAGAGGATTAGGAATCTTGATTGAGCATCTAAAAATTCTGCATATCACACTGGCCATGCCTTTGGGGGTCTTCACAGCCTATGCCCCACTTCAGCAGGCTTCTTTCCCATCCCTCATATCAAATAATTCCATTTAAACATGTATAGCAAGAACTCTTCTCAGAAATGATAATTTCTTTATTTATAACCTTAATTTCCCAGGAATGGTTTCAGTGCCCCCTATAACTGGTACCCTGAATGAATGCCTGATGCAAGTTTTTGTTGTAAATTATTGAGTCTCTGTGGGGCCCACTGCAGTAATTTTCTGTTGTGAGCTTCTTTGTTCTATTTCATATTAAATATATCTTCAATAGTAGGAAAAAGAATATTCATTTTGTCTCTATCTCTTCCATTTTCCCATAGCAAAGGATCTTGTGATTCACTTTTTTCACTTAAATTGTGAAATACATTTTTTTCTCTAGTTTTATGTCATTTGCATGATTATTTTTTCTCATTTTTAAATTTAAAAAAATTAGTGCATTATAATTATACACAACAGTGGAATTTATTATTATATATTTGTACATGCACACAGTATAACAATAAAGTTTGGTCAATTTGAGCATGTTTGTTTTATATGTTAAAAAATTCCATAATGGCATGAGCTACCCACACAATCTTATTGCTGGAAGAGACATTTGTTGTCCCTATGCAGTTGCTGGTTAGTGTCAGAAATTGGTTCCATGTTAATTTCTTTTATGATGATTAACACCTAAGATTTATTTGCAGGCTTTTCATTTTGCTGCATGCATGTAAATTATCTATTTTTCCTCAGGGCTCTGACTTTCAAAAACTTCATAATTATTTCTCATTCCATTTATTCCAGAAGATGGCGCTGCTGCTGCTTCTGCAGCAAAAGAACTTTTTAGGAAAAAGAAAACCTCAGTAGGATGTTTTAGCATTTTATAATAATGCACGGAGCATCCATATTGGCAAACATATATTTTTAAAATGACATTTTAAAATACCTACTATATTATTTTCCCTCCGTATGCTGAGTTTCGTTTTTATAGAAGAAATAATTACAACTCACACTCATTAAAAGAAATATGTTAAGGCAAAAGGAGTAGAGACCCTCTGTGCTGCTCTGTTGCAAGAATCAAGACTCAGTTGGTAACTGATCTGAATAGTTATTACTTTAAGAAGATAACTGTGATGTCTTATATTAGTAGACAGATACCTTCTTAACTGATTCTACTTTGAATAATGATGTCACCAGTAGTGTTCACCTGAAACATGAACTGTGCATATTGCCATTAATAGAAATTTGAGCTCTTACTGTTGAATTATTTACCATTTAAAGAATAAAAAATAATAAAAAAATCTTCACTAGCACTTCTGAAGTATTCAGTAACTGTTAGAGATCAAACACTCATTTATACCTGGGAACCTTACATCAAAATTTAGAATTTGGCATTCAGCTATTTAGGGGACAGATATCTTACCAATGCATCAAATCTTATTAACAAGTATTCTAATATTATTCCATTGTTTTCTTTCATTTGAGGCTTATTGTAGGCACAATACAGGGAAATAGGGACTAAAAGTTTAGTGGCAACATGAAATCAAGAGGAAAATACTATTGTCTGCCTAAAGGAAGAGGCTTAAAAACAAATAAATGATATTGGAGAAAGTAATGTATTTTCTTTAAAAATATATTAATTTTGTGATAAGTTGTATGTACTAATATCTCACTACTTTATCCCTAGTACCTAGAACAGTGCCTGGCATATATTGTGTGTTTTGCAAATATTTATCTAATTAGTGAAAATTATGTTCCTGTTGTATTGTAAAGTGTTATTATTATATCAGTTTTTTCTCACAAAAAATCATGTTATTTTTCAGATTTTTTGTTTTATTTTGTTTTTGCAGTACTGGGAATTAAACAAGGAGTACTCACTACCATTGAGTTATAGCCCCAGACCTTTTACTTTTATTTTTAAAAATTTTGTTTTGAGACAGGGTCTTGATACTTTGCTAAAGGTCTTGGTGAATTGTGAGTCTAGCCTTAAACTTGAAATCCTCTTGCTTCAGCTGTCTGAGTCCTTGGAATTCCAGGCACGCACCAGGCTATTATCCAAGTTTTATAGGTTATGAAACTGAGACTTAGAGAAGTTAAGTAAATTTCACAATGTTTTGATGGAAGAAAGTTTTGTTGCCCCTATGCAGTTACTGATTAGTGTGAGAAATGGGTTCCGTGTTAATTTCTTCTCTGATGAGTAAGTGGCAGAGTTGAAACTCAAATTTTGGTTATCTGTCTCCCATATCTAACTTATATGCCTTCACTTCATAAATAGTATCATAAGCACAGAATATTCATGTAATGTTTTCAAGGTTACAATAGCAGAACGCAGTACAAGACAGGATTCAAATATAGTTTGATCACTCCAGAAACTGGTGAACCATATGCATGGCTGAGCATTTTTATTCTTTTAAAAAATATTATAGGAAAAAAATCACAAAATATTTCATCTTAGTAGCTATTTGTAAGTATATATATATAATTCAGTAATGTTAAACATATTCATATCATTGTACAATAGCTCTCTCAAGGTTTTTTATCTTGCAAAACTAACTACATTCATTGAGCATTACCAGTTCTTTTCCCACCTTTTCTGGCACCTGGTAAACATATTTAATTTTCTTTCTATGAGTTTAGCTACATTAGATACCTCACATACATGGAATCTTACATTATTTCTTTTTGGGGTGATTTATTTCACTTAATATCCTTAAGAGTCAGCCATATTGTAGCATGTATTCAAATTTCATTTAGATTTGCATTTCCCTGATTGTGATATATATTGATTTTTTTCATATATTTCTTGGACATTTGAATTTCTTCTTCTGAAATATATCTGTTTAGTTTAGTGGCCCATTTACTGATTGGGTTATTTGTTTCCTTGGTGTTACGTTTTTAAAACTTGAGTTCTTTGTGTGTTCTAGGTATTAATCCTCTTTCAGAAGAATAGCTAACAAAGATTTTTCTCCCACTCTGAAGGCTGACTCTACATACTCTTGTTTCCTTTGCTGTTCAGAAACTTTTTAATTTGATGCTATCCTATTTATTAATTACTGATATTATTTCCTGAGCATTATGAGTTCTATTGAAAAAGTTATTGCCTGCCCTATGTGTTGGAGTGTTGCCCCTATGTTTCTCCTAGAAGTTGCAATGTTTCTGGTGTAATTCCTAGGACTTTGTTCTACTTTGAGTTAACTTGTTCAGAGTGAGAATTAAGGGCCTACTCTCAGTCTTCTACATATAGAGATCCAGTTTTCCCCAGCAACATTTGTTTAAATGGCTGTCTTTCCTCCAGTGTATGTTTTTGGCACCTTGTCTAGGATCATATGACTATATCTATGTGGGTCTGTCTCCATATTCTGTTATATGCCATCCATCAATGTGTCTGTTTTTATGCCAGTACCATGCTGTTTTTGTTCCTTATAGCTCTGTAGTATAATTTCAAATCAGATATTGTAATGCCTCTAGCATTGCTCTCTTTTCTCAGAATTGTTTTGTTTATACTCAGTCTTTTTTTCTTCCACATGAATTCTAAGACCTTTTTATTATTCTGAGAAGAATGTTACTAATATTTTGATGTGGATTGGATTGAAACTGTAGTTCAATTTGGTAATATGACATTTATAACAATGTTAATTCTGTCTATCCACAAATACCGGAAGTCTTTTCATCTTCTAGCATCTTCTTCTATTTGTTTCTTCAGTATTTTCTAATTTTTATAGCAGAGATCTTTCTCTGCTATCACCTGCATGGCTACATTTATTCCTAGGTTGGTTGGTTCTTCTTTCTTTCCTTCCTTCCTTTTTTACTCCCTTCCTATTATAAATGAAATTGTTTTCCTGATTTCTTTTTCATCACATTCATTATTAATGTATAGAAAAGTTATTGACTTTTATATGCTTTTTTTTTGGGGGGGGAATAACTGGTGATTGAATCTAAGGCCTGGCACATGCTAGGCAAGTGCTCTACACCTTGAACTCTACCTCCAGCCCTGTATGTTGATTTTGTATCCTGCTATTTTACTGAGTTTCTTTGGCAACTCTAGAAATCTTAAGGTGGAGTTTTTTTTTTTTTTTGGATCTTCTGATATGGGATCATATCATCTGCAGTGACAATTTGACTTCTTCCTTTTCTACTTGTGTCCCTTTTATTTACTTTTATTAACTAATTGACCTGGATAAACATCAAGCACTCTATTGAATAAAAGCAGTAAGAGGGGACACACTTGCCTTGTTCCTGATTTTAGAGGAAATGCTTTCCCATTTCTCCTGTTCAGTATGATGCTGGCTTTGGGTTTGTTGTATATAGCCTTTATGATGTTCAGGTAAGTTCCTTCTATTACTCATTTATTCAGTGTTTTTAATCATAAATGTGTGCTAATTTTGTCAAAGGAGTTTTTTCTGCATCTATTGAGAGATGATCATATGATTTCGACCTTCATTCTATTTATGAATTGAATTACATTTATTTATTTGCATATACCAAGCCTTCCTTGCATCTCTGGAACGAAACCAACCTGATCATGATTTATAATTTTCTTATTGTGTTGTTAATTATGGTTTGCCAATATTTATTAAGATTTTTGCATCTATTTTCATTGAAGATATTGGTCTGTAGTTTTTTTCCCCTTATCCGGATTTGGTATCAGAGAGATCCCAGCTTCACAGAATGATTTAGAAAATTTAGAAATGTTCCCTCATTCTATTTCATGGAATAATTTGATGCTATTGACATTAGTTATTTTTTAAAGATCTGGTAGAATTCAGCTGAGAATCCATCTGGCCCTGGGCTTTTCTTTGTTAGAAGGTTTTTTATTACTGCTTCAATTTCGTCGCTTGTTATTAGATTGTTTAAATTTTCTATATTCTCTTGGTTAAATTTTGGCAGGTTGCATGTGTCTAGAAATTTGTTTACTTCATTGAGATTTTCCAATTGATTGAATTGTAAGTTTTCAAAATAGTCCCTAATTACCCTCTGAATTTCTATGATGCTGATATCTCTCTTTTCTTCTCTAATTTTATTAATTTGAGTCTTTTCTCTTGATTGCTTAGACTAAGCATTTAACAATCTTGTTTATCTTTTCAAAGAACCAACTATATGTTACATTGAGCCTTTACATTTTTAAACTCTATTTCATTAATTTTGGCTGTTATCTTAATTATTTCCTTCCTTGTATTGGTTTTAGAATTTCTTAGCACCTTGTGATGTAATTTTAGATTGTTTATTTGGAGTTTTTCTGATTTATTTATTTATTTATTTATTTTTACGGTAGGCACTCACAGTCATAAATGTTCCTCTTGGAAGTGTCTTCATAGTTGTTCTGGACATTCTGGTATGCCATCTTTATTATTGTTTGATTCTAAGATTTTAAAATTTTCTCTCCTGATTGTTTTTTTTAAGACCCATTCATCTTTCAACTTGTATTGTTCAATCTCTGTGTTTATATAGTTTTTGTATTTTTATTGGTGTTGATTTCTAATCTCATTACATTATTATCTGATAAGATGCAAGAAAGTATATAGACTCCTTTGCATTTGCTAAGACTTTATTTGTGGTATAAAATATGGTCTGTTGGAGAATGTTCCATGAATATCTGAAAAAAAAGGATATTCACCAGTTGTTTGATGTAATATTCTGTAGATGTTTGTCAAGTCAATTTGATTTATAGTATTTTTTTTTTTTTTACATTTGAAGTGTCTTTATTGATTTTATGGCTGGATTACCTATCTATTGGTGAGAGAGAAGGACTGAAATCACCAAGTATTATTGAATTGGGATCTATTTGAGCCTTTCTATTAAGTATTGTTTGTTTTATGTAATTAGGTGCACTAACATTTGGGGCATAAATATTTATTATCATTATATCTTCTTGTTGAATTGTTCCCTTCACCATTATGTACTGGCCTTCTTTGTCTCTTCTGATTAATTTTGGCTTGAATTCAGATATTATAGTATCTACTCCTGTATGTGTGTGTGTTTTTTAAAATTTGTTCTTTTTAGTCCCTGTGTGTTTTTGAGTTCTAACTGCATAGATTATCATTTTCTATCATTTCACTTGCAGCCTGTAGATGTCTTTATCTGTGAGGTATGTCTCTTTCAAGAAACATAGTTGGATCTTGCTTTTTAATTCATTGTTCTAATCTATGTCATTTAATAGGAGAGTTAAGACCATTTATATCCAGTGTTATCATAGAGAGATGCTTATTGTTTCCTGCCAATTTATTTATTTCTAGTGTTTAATTAGATCCCAATTCTCATTTGCTTAACTACTGTTCTAATGAAATTTATCTTTTCTTAAATTCTGCTGTTTGTTTTCATCTTCTCTTGTGAATAAGGGCTTCTTTAAGTATCTTTTGCAATGCTGGCTTTGTAGTCATGAATTCCTTTAGTTTATGCTTATGTTGAAGGTTTTTGATTTCTGTTTTGATTTTGGAGGATATCTTTGCTGGGATATAACAATCTTGGTTGGCAGTCATTTTCCTCCAGGGCTTGAATCATGTCTTTCCAAACCTGTCGGGATTTTGAGGGTTTCTGTTGAGAAGTCAGAAGCAATTGATGTTTCTCTCTTAAGGTTTTTAGAATTGTATCCTTATTATGTATAATTGGCATTTTAATTATATTCTGTTGTGGAGATGTCCTTTTTTTTTGGTCTTGTCTATTTGGGGTTATGGATATCCATCTCAATTCCAAGGCTTGGAAGTTTTTCCACTATTATTTCATCGAGTAGTTTATCCATGCCATTAGCTCTTATGTCTACTCCTTCCCTGATGCCAGTGGTTCTTGTTTGTTCTCTTAATGTCACCCCAGAGTTCTAGTATATCCTCATCATATTTTCTTATTTTTTATTTATTGTTGTTGAGTGCTAAAGTTCATATAACTTGTCTTCAAGACTTGAAAATCTGTTTTCTACACAATCTAATAGATTAGTGAAACTTTCAACTGAGTTTTTTTATCTGATTTTTTTTTTATTTCCTATATTTCTGTTTGGTTCTTTTTCAGAGTCTCTATTTATTGAAATTTCTCTTTCAAAGTCTGCATTTTCTCCTTTAGTTCGTTCCTTAGATTCTCTTTTAGTTCACTGATCATTTTAACAATCTACTTTTTGAATTATTTTTCCATCATTTCCTCCACTTTAATGTCTATGCAATCAGTTTTTAATAGCATTATGGACGTTTGAGGGTATCTTATTACTTTGTTTTCTCATATTACTTATATTTCTATGTTGATTTCTGTGCATCTGCTGGAGGCAGATGTTATACAAGAATCTTTTTAGATTCTTTATATAAAGGTCTACTGTTATACAAGGACCATTTTGTCAGCAGCTTTCTCTTTACTATGTGCCCCAGGCTGGGTATATATCTATATGTCAAAATTCTCACTCAAAGTGAATGCACTACTATGTTCAGTCTCTAATACCACTTTCTGAGGAGATAATAATCACCAGTAACTCTGCCAATGTCAGAAAAAAATTACATACTAACAAACCTTAATAAAAACACTGAAAATATTCTCCAAAATTCCCCTAATTACAGTGGAAAAGAGAGTAATGCTCTATAATAGGCTGATAAATTAGGTATTAAAGAAAGTATAGTTAACTAATTTAATAGATATGCAAAGGAAAGAGGAAAAAGACTAAAATAAAAGAAACACGGGAGATAGAGACAGGAATAGATAATGCAAGAAGAAAGAAAAGATGATAAAAGAGTAGAGGATAAAAATGAGCAAGAAGAAAAAGATAGTGAGAATAACTCCAATTAATATTTTGAAACATTAAAAGAGATACATAGCATTGCATTAAGGAATACAATATCAAATAATAGCTGGGGATCTATCAAATCTATATGCAAGATAGTATTTATGAAAATCAAAACTGACATTAGAGAGTTTTATGTTTTTCCATGTTGAGTTATTTGAGATGAAAAGATATTTTATTGGGCCTTCCTGATTTGGGGAGGTTTGATAAATGCCCACATTTGGCTTTACCTTTACATTTTTCCAGGTGTGGACATAGGATCCTCATCATCCCACTTCTGTTGCAAGTCTAGGAGGCTCTCTCCATTCTTTTTTTTTTTCTTTTTCTTTTTTTCTTTTTTTTTTTTTTGGTGTGTTTAGACTTCTAATAACTTTTTGGAATACCAGAGAAAACAACCCCCAATTGTCTGTGGTCTAGCAGCCAGGTCTCTCCCTGGTTGGGGATTCAGTCTTCTGTGACCACCTGTAGAATGCTTCCTGTGCATGAAATTGTCAAAAACAGCTGTGAGGTCGCCTATGTAGGTTTTGGGGTGTATGAGGCATGGTGGCTGTGGCACAGATATGGTGGTTTAGAGGTTCTGATTCTGGGGTAAACTATGGCTATCTCCATCTAGGTATATGCATTAGTGGGTCTGCATTATGGGCAACTCACTTGTGGCTGGTATCTGTGGGGCACTTATCTGTTGGTCGCCTGTGTGGCATGTGCAGTGCTACTAGACATGGGTGGCTTCTGCTAGCAGCTTGGGCTTGTGTGGCCTCTTCTGGCTGCAGGGGCATGTATGATGGCAGGCCCATCTGTGTCTGAGTTTGCTCAGTACATTGGGTGACTTTGGGTTGTGCTTCTGGTCACCTCTGTTGTATACTGGGCATTGCTAGGGTATGTGGGGTAGGCTTCTGGCTTCTGCAGTTTGATGAGACTGGCACAATTGTGCCCAGTAGCTGAGGCACTTGCTACAGGTGCAGGATTCTCTGAAAGTGGCTTACTCTGTTTAGTGCCACTTAACTCTCCTTGGTGGTAGTGGGATAGGAGATTCTAGCAGTCTTTAGCTAGCAGTGATTCCACTGCACAAATTACTTGGGCAGCCCATGGCAAGAGCATTCCCTATGGTAGTATTTGCTGCTGTCTGTAGGTGGGATGAAGGTGTATAGATTTAATTCCTTCTAAGGATGTGAATGTAGGCATGGTCTCTACAAAATGGATTCCAGCACAGCTTTCTGCCAGCAATTTGAAGTCAACTATATACTTTTCACTAAGTGGTTTTGTTGCTCCTACCCTGGCTTACCACCTTGGTCTGACTTTCTTTTCTACCATTGTTCCCAAAGTAAGCTTGTCAGCTTTGTCTCTCCTTCTTTCTCTGTTACCCCACCTCCCTGATCCTTCTGGTCAGAAATCTTTCCTGATTTCTTTTCCCATAACCAGAATTTCTGAATCCCTCTGAGTCTCTGACTATTCAATATTGTGTCATTCCCTCATCACCTGCCTCTCTGATCAACTATACTCTCACTGCTTTGATTCTATACTGTGAAGAAATGGAGATTAGCTACCTAGTTTCACTCCACCATCTTGGCTCCCTGCCCCCATACTTTTCATCTTGGTTTTAAATTTTATATTGAGGATTACCTCTTTCTGATTTGTGAAACTATTTTTATTACTTTGTAATTTATTTTGAAATTTTAATATTTTTTTCAAGAAATCATATTTTTATTTTTATATACTTGAATTTTCAATCCCATTTATTGTTTCTGGATTTTGTATCATAATTAGATATCTTTCCTCATTCCCAATTTATTATGAAACATATCTACACTTTCTTCTAGTTTTGTATTATTTTGTTATTTACATTTATACCTCTGATCCTTTGGTATTTATTCAGGATCATGGTGCAAATTTTGATTGAATTTTATCTTTTCCACAAAAGTCTATCTAGTTATACTGGCATTATTTATTGAAAAAATCCATCTTTTACCCTGTAATTTGAAATTCCACGAATTTTGCTATAACACTGGATCTGTTTTGGAATATTACATGCTTTAATTTTGATTCCTTCATTACACATTATTTTAATTATAAATCTGTAAAATACATTTTAATATTTGGTAGTGGTAGCAATCTTCCCTCCTCTCCCCATGATTATTATTCTTAATTGTTTACCTAGTTGTTCTTTCTTAGTTTTTTTGTGGGGGAGGCAGGGCTTGGAGCATGTGAATTTTATTATCAACTTATTCAGCATTCAAATAATTTTTCTTTTACTATGGACATAAAATAAACTTATAAATTAAGGGTAACTGACATTTTTATGATCTGGTATCTTTCTATTGTTTAAATCTGTGGCATATTTTTCAACAGTTTAATGTTTTACTCAAAGAGATTTCAAACATTTCTTTGTTAATTTCCAGCAATTTTATCTTTGTTGTTACTATTATTATTAGATATGCTATTATATCTTCCAATAGGTTATTTTGTGTATAGATGAAGTCTATTTATTTTTATATATTAATTTAACATCTTGATAACTCATTTAATTATTTTTTGTGTTGGATTTCCTGTTGAACTGCCAATTATAGTAGAACATTTGGATTTTTCTTTTGTACCTACATTATTCTAATTGATTTCTCTGTTTTTTTTTTTTTTTTTACAAAGTCTCAAAGCATTAAAGAGTAAAAAGGAATGTGGGCATCTTTGCTTCTTAATAGTACTGATGCTCAGTGTATTTCTTTATTAAGAAAAATTCTGGCTTTTTGGGGTGCCTTTGTGTTTGTACTCATGTTTAGAAAAATAAATTAATTCTTATTATATTGTGTTTTCATTATAATCAGAAATGAATGTAGAAAATCATATTGTTGAGTTTCTTTTCAGCATCTAAGAAGTTTATCATATGGTCTTTGTTTTTAGCCCTATTAGTGAAATATTCTCTTTTAATTAGGTACTTAATAGTGAAGTATACTTACACTTTATCAATAAGCCTCACTTGGTCATGATGCATACTATTTTGGTAATGTGTTGATGAATTCTGTTTGGTATTTTACTTGGAATTTTTGTATTGACATTTATAAGTGAGACTGGTCTATGTGTTTGTTTCTTTTTTAATATTTTTAAAATTGCCAATGGATCTTTATTTATTTATATGTGGTGCTAAAAATAAAACCCAGTACCTCACACATGCTAGGCAAGCGACCACTGAGCCACAACTCCAGGCCTATGTGTTTGTTTCTTAATCAAGTTTTCATATAAATATTATATTGACTTCATAAAAATGTTTTATAAATTTCTCTGTTTCCTGAGCTCTGAAACAGTTATGTGTTTTGGGAACAATTTAGCCTGTGATGGGTTGGCTCTTCATTCCCTTGTGCCTGCCCTGGCATTTTTTTTTTTTTTTTGGTGGTGGAAGTTATTTGATAAATTTTTCTATTTCTTCTATACACATGGTCTATTTAAACTTTTGTTTTCTATTAGGATCAATTTTGGCAAATTATATTTCTTAAAAGATTAACCATTTTTACTCATGTTTTAAAGATATATTTGTGATAAATATCTTTTGATTTTTATATCAGTCAAAATCCTTGCAAGAAACAGATACCATATTTAATCTGGGCATTTTGAGGAAAGTTAAATAAAAGGACAATGTACAAAGTATGGAGAATGCTTAATGAAACCAAAGAGAAATCCTGCGCTTGTAGTATTGGGGAGCCATTACTAACCTAAGGAAGGGTCAAAGGGAAGAAGTGATTATTAGATCCAAGAAAGAGTGGTTCTGTAGTGAGGGCCACTTGGCAGGAGCTGTGGTTTTTGGAGAGGAGTGTTGCCAGATCAAAGTAGCCCGGTGGGAGGGTTCCCTGGGAAAAGAGAGATTTATACTCCGATTTTACTTTCTTATCATTCTCAGCCATTCAATTTAGACAAACCAAAATAGAATTCAGAGGATAATGACCTTTGCAAATTCTTTCAGTCAGCCTTCCCAGGGCACACAGCAGGGAAAAGGGGTAGATAGGAGCAAATGGAAGACATTCATCACAATTTTTAAAATTCAATCTTTTAGTGGTTACTTTACCCATGCCATTTCTTTCTTTTTTCTTTTTTTATTGGTTCTTTTCAGTCATATGTGACAGTCCCATCCCATTTCTTATTTTGCATATTTTGTGTATTGATTAGGTTAGCTAATGGTTGACATATTTTGCAGACTTTAAACAAAAGTTTGCTTATTTCAGGACCTTTCTGCTTTCAAACTCATTAAATTTTGATTTTATATTGATTATTGTTCTTCCTACTTTCATTTGGTGCATCTTTTCTTCTTATTATTACTTTTCTGATTAGATGATGAGTTAATTTATATTATTTCTTTTAGTTCTACTTTTTGCAGCATAGAAGGCTATGGATTTTTCTGTGCACTGTGTCCTAAGACTACTTTCTATTAATGTGTTCTTTTCAAGCATCTTCCTTTTTTCATAATTTTATAAATGCAGATATTTAAATTATAGATAAGCCTTTTAAGGAACACTATAAATTATCAACCCTTTTCTATATATCCACAAATACCCATTTATAGGAAGAATACAAAGAAAATAACATTCTTATTGTTATAAGAATTGGTGATTGTGGGTTGTCATACAATTTCCAGTGACAGCATTATTGTTGGAATGTAAAGGTGCCATGGATTAAGCAATTTTTTTCAATTACAACAAGGTGTTCAGTAAGCTTCCTTAGATGCCTGAACTCTAGCTCCAGTGAAGGTAAGGTGTTAATATCAAAATGTAGCAATAAAAATTCTTTCCAAAACATGACAACAGAAAAATAATGCTGTCTTTCTTAATTAATAGTTTATAAAATTGGTGATTTTCATTGTCTATGCATTACTATAACAATAAATCAAATATTAAAATGGACATTTGAATATATCAACTCCATCCTAAAGATATTTTCAAATTTACTTATATTATGTGTCTGTGTGTATGGCAGTGGGTGGGTATTTTCTAATATGGAAAAGAAGACAATCATTTAATTTAGGCTTCCTTTAAAAGCATGACTTTAAATATGAGTTTTATCCTTTGCAAACTGTTCTCTTCGAGATAACTTTCTCAACAGTGGTTACCTCATGTTTCTGTCCTATAAGGATGTTGTTAAAAATGATTTTACATGCAAAGTACTTATCACAGTTTTTAACATAGAAGTTAATTAGTATATTAATTAGAGGTTAATGGATATATATTTACTGTGCATTTGTTTCTGCTTTCACCATTTTCCCTACTGGGATCCATGAATCATGGGGTCAGGATTTACTCTCTCATGAACTCCCAACACAGTGCTGAGCAAAGAGTAGTCGCTTTATAAATATTCTTAAAAATTATTTTCTGTTCTCCATCATGATAAAGGATTTTTGTCAGGCAGAGATTTAGGAAAGTAAAGGGAGGACAATTAATGATATTGCTAAAATTAAAAAGGGAATATAAACTAATCAAGCAATTTGAAGGGGAACTTTTTAGACTATAACTATTAGAGAAGTTTGTAAGAACAGCATGTTCTGGAAAGAACTAAAGAATTGGAGTTAGACCTGCATTTCAACTCAGTTTTTGTCACTTCTAAACTGTGTGTCCTTGGAGAAATTATTTGATGAGTCTGAGCTTCAATTTTTGTATCTATTATAAAATTTTAAAATAAAAGGATATTAGAATGGCTGGAAGTTAATTTCCTAGAGCATAATATTTTTTCCAAAAGTTGCAATATGATGTGTATGCATGTCTGTGTCTGTGTGGTACTAAGAGTAATATGTGGCATTAGAAAACATCCAATAATTGTTTCTTTAAATAACTTTTCTTTTGAATTTAAGTAAAATTTAGATTCCAGTTTCAGTTAAATCTTACTAAAAAGTGGTTCTATGACAATGAGCTAAGAGAGGTCCTTTAGTCATTTTTCAGAAAGTTCACTCTGTGATTTTTATTCTCTTTTCTATAATTTTCTTATACAATTTTGATAAAGAACAATATAATTTTTCATAATTCAAATCCTGTAAAAAGAATATAAAACATAATTGACATTTTATGAGTTGCATTGGAAAGAAGACTAATATTATTTTTCCCTCATCTTATGGCTTTTATTTCACAATTATACAAGAAAAGAGAAAAATTATGAAATAGCATTTCAGAGACCTGAAGAGTAAATTGTCTATGGAAATATATTCCAATTATGAAGCATATCTGATAACTCATCTGAGGTTTATAGTCATAAATTTAAAATTTACCTATTTAATAAAGTTAACTCTTCTCAGATAAATTAAATTTCAAAGATATGGCATAGAGTAAGCAGAAGATGGGGTTTCATCACAGTTAAGACATTTAAATGAAATAAAAATAAAAAAACATGAAGAGATCAAGGATAGTGAAAAGAGAGCAAATATAATCATGTGCACTATAGTATCATATGAGCAAGAATGTACATGATATGAAATGAATGAAGGATGGTGAAAATAATGGTAAAGGGTTTATAGGTCTGGTGTGTTACACAACTGTTGAATAGGGGCTGACGTTGTGGCTCAGTGGCAGAGCACTTGTGTAGCATGTGTGAGGCAGTGGGTTCCATTCTCAGCACTACATATCAATAAATAAAATAAAGGTCCACTGACAACTAAAAAATATTTTTAAAAAACCTGTTGAATAATCAATTTAGTCTCCAATCTTAAGATTAGTGGAGCTCTCTCTTGACTTACTACCTCACTATTCCCTGATCCTGCTGGTCCTCTGTCCACAGTGATACTTCTGACAACTTCAGGGAGTCATCTCTATGTACTATTTTATAGAAAGTTTGCATGTGGTAGTTTCTCTAGATCTTTTGTTTAATTCATTGTGCCTTGAAACACTAAACAAAACCTATTTAAGAGACATCTCTCAGTATTTTTTTTTTGTTCTCCTTTTCCATTCCAATGTGTTAAATTCCGATATTTTATTCTTGGTCACAACTCTTGATATTTTCATATCTCATTTAATCTTGTTGCTATATCATCTCTTCTTCTCCTTTAAGGAAATACCTGTCCTTTAATCCTTCATTTTTCTTTGCAGTTCCTACCACTTAACCTACAAAATTTCCTGTATTTAAAGCTATTATTTTCTTAGGTATAAAGCTAATATTCTTGCTGATAGATCTGTTACATAGCAAGTTGTGATACTTCAGACCAAAAATTGATGCTTCTAGACCATATTCAATGCTACGTACACTCAGAGTTGCTCAGCATTAGACATGTGCATTTGTTCAGCTCTCTTGGTGATATAACATATTTCTCATTTATTCTGTTATTTTAAAATTTATATGTATATATATATATATATATATATATATATATATATATATATATATATGAATCTAAAGAAAAATAAAGGTATTTTCCAAATGAGTAGCATCAGAGTTTGAGAAAATATTTAGCAAGTCTATATTGGCAGATTATATATATGTATGTATAAACACACAAATACACACACACATATACAATCTGGTACTACTAATTGGGAAAATAGTTTCATTTCTCTTTTAATGTGGCAGAATCTCCCCCATTGAAAAATGATAATAAACCACTGTATTAATAATCTGAGTAACTCTTTGTCACCTGTGAAATAATTATGCTGAGAAACAGATGATAGAATGAACCACTTTTTTACTGGAATCAACATTTTGTTAAATAAGAAATCAAATCATCCACAATTAATCCCAGCTATGGTGTCAAAGAAAAAGTATGTTTCAGGAACAGAATTTTGTGTGCTATTTTCTTTGCCCCAGACATAATTTTTATTCTCCAAGACATATTTTTTACATTAATGAATGAGAAGCTGCCATTGTACTCTATAATTATTATCCAGAATTTACTGACAGTTGAATATACTTCTTAATATTTATTATCTTGAAGGTATACAGTGAGTTCATAAAATGCTTTTCTATTTTATTATGCTTTAGAATTTTAAGAAATTCTGAAGCCAATTTCAGACTTTGTCAAGCAAGGAACATGCAGAAAGCTAAGATTCTAATGTATAAAGGTTCATGGAAACTGATCTAAATTATATATCAATATATACTTATTGAATGAAGGAATGAATCCTCATACTTTGAAGGAGTGAATAAAAAATGAACGAATACAAAGTGAAACATTAAGGAACAATTCATGGTAAATTGCATTGTATAATATTTATCAAGAAAAAATATATGAAGTTACAGGGAATATAATTTAGGGTTATAATATTAAAAGTTTTATAATTTAATAAAAACTTAGTAGTATTACTTATTTGGAAACAATTCAGGAAAATATGGACCATAATATTCATTTCTAGTCATAGCTTTGTATATTCTCATTAAAATTTAGTTTCTCAACTTAAGTGCAATGGAAAATATGTATTATAAAAACCACTTTATATCTTTATAGATGTATATGTGTGTGAATCAGATTAAACAATGACCTTTATAATTAAATCTGGAAATTATATACAGTTAGATAACGGCTGGCCTACCAGCCAATGGTTGTCATATTTGTCAAATCTCTAATGCTTCTCTAGGTTGTAGATTGATAGATTGTTCTCTTATTTTTTCAACATTTCATTTTAAATTTTTTTCCATGGCTTTGGTACTGCTGACTTTCATCAATAAAATATGGTGCTCTTACTAAAAATTATTGTCCACTTGCAGTTTCACATTGATGGTGTAATTTCAGTCTAGTCATTTCCTTTTCTCTCAAAAAATGAAATTTTTAATATCAGTTTTCTATGCAAGCCAACCCAAAGGATTCATTTAGTTTTCTCCCCTCCTTAACAAGCAACTTATAACACTACAATGGAAACTCCTAAGATACGGAACACATTCCATAGCCTCAGAGAGAGTAATGAATGGACAAAAGAGGTTGGCATGTACAACCAGGCAACTTAAAATGGGAAACTCTGAAAACCCCAAGACAATTGTGTTTCAAATCACATCTGATTTATGTAATATACTTAGCAAATATATTCGATTAGTGACTCTTCTAAAAAAGTTGTTCAGCCTCTTATAATGAGTTCACTCCAAGGTGGCGTGAGAAGTAGACAAATATAAGAGAATGTGGAGCATGAGGTGATAGTTTTTGAAAAGCCTTGACCTTGGGTCATACCTTTATTAGGCATGATCTTCTTCAACATGGAATGACCATAGAGGAATGCGTTAAACTATCACATCCTATAATTTGGGTGAACACCTATGAACCTACATGGATAAGGGCTGAGTATTAGCATCCAGTGCTTTCTTTAGTGATACATGTTCTACACATTGGATTCCAGGGCAACTTAAATCACAGATAAAAGCCATCACTGAAGATTACTGTGTGTAAAAATTTTTATGTAAATAAAATACACTAAACTAAAAACCAGTATTCCAATAAACCAATGCATCCTGATCATCTCTGTCAGAGGAAAGCCAGGCTTATGAAAATTAAATTAACAGGTCACACATTCATAGCCTAAGAAATTCAAACTCAAATTTTTATCCTATGAAGACAAGTCTTGGATTATTTTCCCTTTACACTCCCTCCATTTTGTGGGAAGAATATTAATAAGTTTTGTGCACTGGTTCACTCTTCTCTTCATTAATGCTAATATTACTATTTCTAACTTTACTACTAATTTTAGCTAATACTTATAAAGTATTTAGGATGTAAGGCCATGTTATGGGTTCTTTACATGTTAGCTAATTTAATCCTCACAGAAACTCCAAGACAGATGTCATTATAATCCCCATTTTATAGTTGAGGACATTGAAGCTCAAAAATTTAAGCAACTTACTCAAGGTTACAGTGCTAATGATTATTTTAATGAAATAAATCCTTTAAACATCCACACATCCTAAGCTGATTAAATTTATGAGAAGTGGAATTATGTAATAGACTTTGTGATCTGTATCTGTCTTAATTTTTCTTTCTCTTTCCCCAACTTTGTCTGCTTCCACATGGTGTCTCTCAGTTTCCCCTCACCCAATCATGTACATTCCAAATGTGGTGGAGACTGTTTAATTTGGTCCCTATTCCAAAGGAATGGTGACAAGAAAAAAATCAGGAATATAATTCCTATCATGTTAATAATAACTTTTCAAAGGAATTGTACAGCAAATTTCTCTGGTGAGTAGGACTGATTTCCATAGTGGTTCCAAGAATACTCTTTTAAATCCTCCATGATTGTTTCTTTTTTCACCTCTTTTTCCGTTTTTCTTCTCCTTTTCACCACCTCTGTTACTTTCTGTGTCTCCATTTTTCTCCATCTCTAGATTATTTCATCTTTTTTCTTTTTCCAGGTTTTTTTCATCAGCATTCTTGTGATCTTACCTCTTAAATATTCCCTTTATAATTATCTAGGTCATTTGTTTCTTTCTGCATGAACTAATCTCACAGGTTGTTTTTCTCACTGGATACATAAAAACAAAATGCTGAATCAATCTTTCAAATAACTTTCTATGTTTTTTTTTGACGCTGACATTAATTATAGTAGTCAGTACCCTGTCTTGTAACAAATGCAAATAAAAACCTTTAATCCTTATCTGCTTAAAGCCATGCTTTGTGAAGATCAGTGAATTTATTTGCAGAGCTGAAAAGCAGATGTGATTTCTTTTTTGCCCTTCCTTTGCTATTTTTTGGCTCACTCTGTTTCAGCATTTTAATGTGCTGTAGCTTTTAGACACGACTGTGTTTAAAGAAAACCAAAACATATGCACCATGAAAAGGATGGAAATGAAAAATCTCTTCTAATAATTCTTCCAAAGGAATGGTTTTAAGAAAAATTCAGAGGAATATAACTCTTATTATATTAATAATAACTTGCAAATATTTTGATAGATTTTAAGGTTGGATGGGAGAGATGTTAACTCAAGACTATTTTAGTAAAAATATGAACCAGAGAAAATGAGGATGTTTTTGAATTAATTACCATGTGATAGAATTTCTCAAAGAAAAATAAGGCATAACTATTTGTAAGGCATAACTTATCAGAAGTGGGAAACTGTTCAGCTTGTGTCTTCTTTCATATTTGCATTCATTTAATGAAGGTATTAAGAAATATCCTGTGGGTGTGGTGGCATATGCCTGTATCCCATTTTAGCTATGTCCTGTCTCAAGAAAAATAAATAAATAAGTGTTGGGGATATTGCTCAGTGGCAGAACACTTGCTTAGCATGCACAAACCTCTGGGTTCAATCCCCAGTACTACAAAAAGAAGAGAAAAAAAGAAGACCCAAAGGAGGAGATAAGATTATCATCCAAATGAATATCATCAACATTAAAAGGATTTAAAAAGTTAGTTGAAATGATTCAAAGAACCACATTAAAAAGCAAAGGAAGGGTAATTTGTCTTGAAATGATGGGGGGGTGGGGAAGGGAAGGGAACACATTATGGCAATTAGTAGAGCCTGAAGTCACTGACTTTTTGGGATAGGGTTGACCAAGTTTAGACATCCAGAGCTATTTTTAGAGAAATTCAGTCAACAGATGTTTCTAGCATCATTTGGCAAATGTAAAGTCAAATAGTTAGTTATAGCTGAGGTGGGTAGCATAATAACAGAGAAAAGAAGTATTAGAAGTAGCTGCTGGCTGCCCTCATCTGGAATAAATTTGCATAGACATGCAAGTATTTGTGGATTAACAGCCCTTATACTAGTTTTGACAGATGCTAAGCAGAAGTAGCAATTGCTAGGGTTGCTAGATTGAGAGGAGGAGAAGATAAAGGTCCTGTTGGTCCAGAACAGTTTTAGTACTGTCAATCTGTTAGTAGCAATATTTAAAACTTTGTTTTTTAGAGTTGATCTATATCTCAGGGACAATTTATTAAATTAGGGTTTTAAAAGCTTCTTTTGGAAAATAGGGAGATGTATAGAATAAAGATAACACTGAGTAGCAAAACTCAAAAATAATTTATGTGCTTAGTTTTTTCTTTTTATATCTTTATTTATTTTTATGTGGTGCTGAGGATCGAATGCAGTGCCTCACATGTGCAAGGCTCTACCATTGAGCCCCAGCCCCAGTCCCTATGTGCTTAGTTTTGACTGGGATTTCTTTTTAGGAGAAAAGGAGAGTCATCAAACATATTTAATAGTTGTCTAAAATATGTCAACCTACAAAAATGGAAATACTAAGGTTTTATATTGGTAAATGTCTCATGTGACTACACCATAAACATTAATCAATGAATCTGAAACTTTCTGCAAAGTATGTAGTTGGTGGATATATTGACTTTACCAAGAAAAAAAACCTTTGCCTGAAAATCATTCCTTAAGTCAGTGGAATAATTGGGGTATTGTGGCTCAGAGTTCTGTGTCAGTTCTCATATTACTTTCCAATGCTATTTATCAGGGGTTTGTTATACCTGCCCAGTTTTAGAGGCTTTTGCCAAACTCAGAGGTTCAAAGAAACCTGAAACAACTGGGATGAATCATTTAGTATTGCTTCAAATTTAGGGATTCACTATTTCCATAAAGAAATTATAATTATGAAAATATAAAATCATATACACTGAGATAAACTGATTAAACTGCATAAAACTTATTAGACTGTACTTTCCAAAGTCTTGGAGCCATGCTTTAGAGAAGAGACAATGTGTGTCCAATTTCATCAAATTCTCTCTCTCTCTCTCTCTCTCTCTCTCTCTATATATATATATATATATATATATATATATATATATATATATATTGTGTGTGTGTGTGTGTGTGTGTGTGCAGTTTTTTCATGTATCGATTATACCTGAATAAAGCTGCTAAAATTAGTTCTATCTGTATTTTCACTGTTACATTTATATAAAAGGAATATGGGTTAAGATCTAAATAGAGAGGTAAAATTATATAATTAATATAAGAAAAGTAGAATAATATTTTTGGGGTCCTAGAAATGGGAAGAACTTCTTAATAAAACAATGTAAGTACAAATGTGCTTTGAGAACACACTATTAAATTAAGTGTATCTATACTCTATGACCTTGAATATCTATCTTGGTATGAAGCTCAGAGAATTCTCACACAGATTCATTAAGAAAATATTTAAATGGAATTTTTTCATGGAGTTGGTTTTAGGCACAAAAAGTTAGAGACAAGTAGATATCAATCTCAGAGGCAAGTGATAAGTAAAATTTGGTAGATACATACTATGGATTGCTATGTAGAACTTATAAATAACAGAATAGATATGCCTACATAGCTATGAATGACTTTTAAAAACAATAGTGCTGACTTAACCCAATAAGAGGAAAACAAATTCAAATGCATGCATATCACATAGTACACATAAATAGCACAATGAATAGCCAACATTTTAGAAAGGTAGTCAATAGTAGGAGATGAAAATAATAAATGGGGATAAAAGAGAATAAATACATAAAATAACACATTGGCCTTGAAGGCATGAATGATGTCAATATTCTATGAATTATGGAGTATGATGAATTAAAAGTTCAGCACACACACAGAAAAACAAAGCAAAATGGAAGAAAATACTTATTAATTATTGAGTTATGAGGGCAGATGAAGTAGTTGAAGCAGATATTATTTGGACAAGGGGAGATTTGTTTTTTCTAAGGACCTCAAGTAAAGCCAATGGCTTAATAGAGAGGAGTATCCTGGTAGCCTAGAAGAAAACTGAAAGAGGCAGCATAAAAATTGGGATAGATTCTTGAATTCTGGTAAAACTATCTCACCTTTAAAAATTAGAGAATCTGAGCCTCAGTTTTCTTTTTTTCCCCAAATATGCCTTATCATTTTTGTTGTATCCATTATATTTATATAAATATAAATCCATTATATTTATGTAGTATCCAGAGCTTCATATGCTAGGCAAGCACTCTACCACTGAGCTATATTCCCATTCCTTTTTATTTTAATTTTGGATATAGGGTCTTGTTATGTTGATGAGGCTGGCCTTGAATTTGAGATCCTCCTGTGCCCCCTTTTTGGGGGGATTGAACCCAGGAGTGTTTTACCACTGAGCTACACCCCAGCCCTTTGTATTTTTTATTCTGATAGTCTTGCTAAGTTTCTTAGGGCTTTGCAAAGTTGCCAAGGCTGGCCTCAAACATGTGTTCCTCCTGCCTCTGCTTTCTGAAATGCTGGGATAACAGCTGTGTGCCACCATACCCCAAAGAACCTCAATGTTCTTATCTATACATGGGAATGCTATCAATGTACCCCATAATATTATATACTTTATTCATTCTTAAGAGTCAGAAAGTATAAATATTAACAGTCCATGAATGAGTTTTTAAATGGTATCTTCAATTATTTTGTGCATACTATTAGTTCCTCAAATTTTCCAACCTCAACTGCCATTTACTTCTGGCTTGACATCTCTACTTGGATAACCAACAGAAACCCATAACTTATAGTGCCTCAAACTGAATCATTTTTATCAGCTCTTCATAAGATAAACCCCTCATGGGGTTTATCATGATTCATAATATAAACCCCTCAAAATCCCACCACTATCTTTCCTCTCATTTACTTCCTCTTCCAAACAATAACAAAGTCCTGTTCATTATAGCTTCTTAATTGTTCTTCACCATCCTCCAAAGAATTATTTTCATTCTGGCACCATTCCAATTGTTTAAGTTACAAGAAACAACAAACAAACAAAAAATCCTTAAAAATTGGCCTCCTTTCCAAAGTCTTTCCAATTCTTTCTGGAGCCATTTAGAATGTTTCTAAATGCAAATGGCAGCACTTTGCTTCCCTGCTCAAAATCGTTCCACTACTCCTCATTCTCTAAGGCATACTATGTGATCTCCATGGTTGTTATGATGTGACCTCTGTTTATTGCCCCTCAACATTCACATGAGTCTTTCAGACAACAAATAATGGTATTTTAAAGGCTCATATATTTCATGGTAGTGGGTGTGACCAGTAATTTTAAATGAAGTACAATAAATACAGAAAATAGAATGCATTGCCTGTAATGTGCTAAGGTTTAGGTCATGACAGTAGCATATATCCATCCATATTCACACTACATATGCATAGAAACTTATAGACATATACATATACAGATTAAGTCTAGATGAAAAAGCATTTTTTTCCCGACACCCAGAAACCTTAATCTTACTGCCATTTCTGAATGCCAATGAACTTGAGTGCACTACTTACAGCTCCTTCAACATATCATGGTTATTTCCTCTGAAGATTTCTAGTTCCACTTTGATTTTTTTGCCTTTGTTCCACTTGACCCGCATAACTTGTTTTTTCTTATTAGTTATACATTGACCTGCATAACTCTTACTCTTTCTTTTTGACTTAGCTTCAGAGTCACTTCTTCTGGAAAGTTATTTTTGATTCTCACATAGTCCTCAAATCAAGAAATGACGCCATCTATGGAACTATCGTTCTAGGTTTATAACTATTTGCTCTCTTTACACTATATTGCAGTTGCCTGTTTAGAGATTTTCTCCTCATTAAACTGATAGATACCTGAGGACAAAGAATATGTGTTACTTATTTTCATTTTGTCTTCTATGAAACTGATAAGATAATTTCCATAATACATTCAACCCTAAATTTATAAACTAATATAATACTTGGGTTTAACATTACAGAGAACATTTAGGATAAATAGCGTAAATGCTGACTTATCCAATTTGGTCATTGATATGGCTGAACTATTATTTAGGATTTACCTACTTGGACATGTTTGTGTTACTGATTCAGTTGCGGCACAAATGATTTTCTCTTTTTTTGCCAATAAATAATATTGGAAAAAAAACATGGAGCTCCTAGGATTGGATAGGCTCTTTTAGGTTCTTTTTGTAGGTCTGCAAACATGACAATAAAATGTGAAAAATTCACTCATTCATGTGTCTCCAAATATCCAGTTATATGGCATTATGACAATATCGTATCTCATTGATACTTCTATTTTAATCCAGATGTTCAATATTTTACATGCATATAGTTAGCAATACCCTTTCACCAGAGATATTTTAAATGATAAATGGTATCTTTCTCAACCTCCAATAATCCAAATACATAATACTATGCTTCCCTTCATGTTTTCTACAAACTAAAGCTAGCATGGAATTAATGACAGTGCTAGAATCATGAATTTTGTTAAGGCCAAGAGCAAAAGGGGGACAAAAGCTTTAGAAAACTAACTACTTACCTAATGAAAACAAATCAATGGTAAGAGAAAAGACATTATTATAAATGTCTCAGCTCTGCTGACTAACCATCTCATCTTTCTTTTTAGAAAAAAAAATTCCAAGAGAATTCTTTGGGGCAGATAATTTTCTGAATTTCTCTAGTACAAGTTTTCAGTTCTACACTTACATTGCCAGACATAGAGATCCTTTCACTTTTATAATTCCAATTTTTAAATACCTTTGTAGTTCAATTATTACTTTATGTCTTGGATTTATGCAAAGAACTGTAGGAGCTTTGAGTTAGATCTTGTCCCTTCTTGTCATCTTGCCTCCTGCAGCTACCATTCTCTATCCTGTCCTTTCTGCTGATCATAATCTCTTCTTCATCCTTCTGCGACAGCTGTCTGTTACTGCCTCAATTCTCTGAAGTCAAAGATGTTCATCTCATCTCCTGAAGATGCTAGGTCAAAATTTTAAACAATTCTTGTTTCATTTTGCTTCAATCTCCTTTCATTCATTGATTCATTTAACAAATACTTATTGAGCTATACTCTAGGCACTTCGGATCAGGGAAACAGACGAATATAACTGCTCTTATGACACTTATATTCCAATGGAATCTTGGGTCTGCTTTTTTTCATAAACTAAGTGGTCAAATAGTGGATGTTTTAAACATAAGGAGTTTCTACCTGTGAGATAATTCTAGAACACATTTCACTCAAGAAGACCAGATTTAGTGAAATCTCTAAATGCTAAATCAAAGTTGAGTGATGTAATATTATGATATTATGATATAGGATGTAGATTAAGAATTCATCTTTGTATTCTCATAACTATGATTAACTATTTTAATATTATATTATGAATGCATATAATACTTCTGGATACTATGTTTGGTTAAAAAACAACTTAAGTGGAACATATTTATATTTAAAAGGTTTGTATTCCAGCTTCAACAGTTGTTGTTCATAATTGAACACTTATGAACTAACTCTTTATTATACTTTTGAAAACTGGATTTTTAAATAAGGGGATAAAAGTCACTAAATAATAGGGGAACATAAATAAAGTCTTTATGGCCAGGCACAGTGGTACAGGCCTGTAATTCTAGTGGCTGAGGAGGCTGATGCAGGAGGATTTCAAGTTCAAAGTGAACCTCAGCATCTTAGCTACATCCTAAGCAACCTAATTCTGTATCTAAATAAAATACAAAAAATGGGCTGGGAATTCTACCACTGTAAACATTTTCTCTGATAAATGCATTTTGATTCATAATAGGTGTTGGGAGGAGCATTGGAGGAATGAAGGAACTTTGGATAGGTCAAAGGGGAGGGAAGGGGGAGGGAAAAGGAGTAAGCATGGGGGTAGGAAAGATGGTGGAATTAGATGGACATCATTACCCTAGGTATATGTGTAAAGACATGAATAGTGTGACTATACTCTGTGTACAACCAGAGAAATGAAAAAAACGTGCTCCATATGCATTCTGCTGTCATGTAAAACAAATTAGAAAAAGAAAGAAAGAGAAGAAAGAAAGAGAAGAAAGAAAGAAAGAAAGAAAGAAAGAAAGAAAGAAAGAAAGAAAGAAAGAAAGAAAGATGACTGGGGATGTGGCCAAGTGGTTAAGCACCCCCTGGGTTTGATTCCCAGTGCCAAGGTGAAGAAAAAGAGAGAGAGAGAGAGAGAGAGAGAGAGAGAGAGAGAGAGACTGACTTTATGTAGGATTTAGGAATCCTCCGTTACATTTCTGAGAGCTTGATGGGTCATTGCAACTTCCTTTTAAATATCCAAAGATGGTAATTTTGCTTTTATGAGAAACTTTAATCCAATATTAGCATTAATAGTTATTTCCTCTATTGAGTTGAAACCTGATTTCTTATTCTTTAATTGGTTTGAGTTCTTCCTTTAAAGTATTCCAATGTCAGTTTTTCATGGTTTTCCCTAGGCTTTTCTTATGGTAGATAGTCTATATCCCTGTGTTTCTTTTCTTGGCATGGGTTCTAGATCTCCCTCATTCTTTATACTTTCTATGTTTTGACATTGCTGATAAACTGTGGAGTGCAGAACTGTGCATATCATCCGAGATGTGGTCTAATATAACCTTTACCACCAAATTCTCAACCTTCTATGTTAATATATGTCATATATGTGTGCTATATTTTTTCCTAGTGAGTGCCAGAACATTGAGCTTGTGGTGAGATATACTTACACACATCACATAGAAAAGTTAGGACTATATTTAATTGCAGTGTCAAAATGCAAAGACAACATGAGGGTTAAATCCACAAGGTCTATGATGACTTTATCTTAATTATTATCACAGGGATTCTCAGTGTCAGTTACACTGTTGTTTAGCAATACCAACCAATGCAAATTCTGACAAGGAAATCTACACTTTCAACTTCAGTAAAAGATAAAATAGGAAAAACAAAATACTTTCAGTTGTACTTCAGGGGTGAGGATGGTAAAAATGTATCCTATAATTATAGTCTCAAATTCAAAATAATGAAGAGTTCAGCCTGACTCTTGAACTTATCTTAGATGTTTTCTATCTTATTAGTCTATGTTCCCAAAATAAAGACAGATTTTGAAGACCAAATCAAAAGAATCTGGAAAGACCTACAGATGGCTGAGGAGGTAATTATAAAAAAAAGTTTGGTTCTCCTTAAAAAGATATGTAAAGCTTAGCAAACACTAGGCAAGTGTACTTCTAATGGTCATCAAAATTGCAAGGAAAAGAACACAAATGAAACTTAAAAATTATGAACCAGTATTGTTAGAAAGCATTCAAGTTATCAGTTATAGGCAATTGAATAAAAATGTGTAAGTTTGGGGAATAATTAGCTACCCATTCATGAATACACTGTATTAATTTGAAATTGAACGAATCACTATTCTCTGAATTATATTATAGAACTGATGTAAGTAGATGTAGGTCCATGTTAGTTTTAGTCTTTAGATTATTGCATTTTACAATTCAAACTATCAAACACATTCCATGAAGACATTGTTGTACTAGGGTCCTCTAGGAATGAACTTTTTTTGTAATTTGTGAATTTAATCTCTATTGGTGTGGATTAAATGATGTTTAGCTAGAGGAGAGTTCTTTTACTTTTTCTTCTTATTGCTTCTCTACTTTTTCTTCGGCTTTGTTTTGCTCCTTCCTTCCTTCCTTCCTTCCTTCCCTCCCTCCCTCCCTCCTTACCTCCCTTTCTTCCTTCTTTCCTCCCTCCCTCCCTACTTCCCTCCCTTTCTTCCTTACCTCCTTCTCTCGCTCTGTTTCTTTCCTAAAGGAGGCAAGACGGGTTTTCTTATACACTCTAGAGTAGGAGTTATGGTGTGGCAGTGAGATGGGGAGAATAGGCTTTGGTTTAACTTTTAGAGATTTCATTAAATCTGGTCTTCTTGAGTGAAATATCTTCTAGAGTTATCTCACAGGTAGAAGCCTCTTATGTTTAACAACATCCACTAATTGACCACTTAGATTATGAAAAAGCAGACCCAAGATTCCATTGGAATATAAGTGTCATAAGAGCAGTTATATTAGTCTGTTTCCCTGATCCGAAGTGCCTAGAATATAGCTCAATGAATGAAGGGAGATTGAGGCAAAATGAAATGAGAATTTTTTAATCATATTAAAATTTGATTTGGTTCATTTGATTGAAGATAAAACAAATAAAATGAAACTAAATTCTTCAATAAAAGATATACTACAACTTAAAGTATCCATTTAAGACTAAGACAAATGTTTATGTAAATCAAAGATCTTGCTGGGTAAGGTGATGCACACCCATAATTCCAGTGACTTGGGAGTCTGAGGCATGAGTAATACAAGTTTGATGTCAGACTGAACAACTTAGCAAGACATTTTATTAAAATAAAAAATAAAAGGGTTGAGGGTGTAGCTCAGTGTTATGCCCCTTTAAAAAGCTAAGTTTCAGTTTTAGATGATATTTGTTTTTTCTTTGCTGTAAAAGGTGAGGTACTTCTCATTCTTAAAAATGTATTCCACATTTTGGTTTTTGTTGCGCATGTATTTTTAACTTTGCCAACATTTACAGTAGAATCTTTAAATCATACACTGTTTTTATAAGCTAAGCTTTGTTCTTCACAATCACAACTAAATTTATTAGCATTTACTATGTTTACAGATGCTTGATATTTAAACAAAATAGAGTAAGTATTGTAGGCAAAAAGGAACACTTTAGAAGTCTCAGTCCCTTTTCCATTCACCAATGGATTTTATTTTTTGAATTCCTGGAGAGCTACATAGTGAATAAATGCATAGTATTAAGACAGAATGGAATCAACCCTGCAGGAGAGCAGAAATAGTTTTGAATTCTCTACCATTCCCCCATTCACAGCAAGTATTTGATAACTAGCTTAAAGGTAGAATTGTTTGAATACCCAGTTATCTGCATACAGATTTCCTATTTTTCCTTCCATTTGTCAAGTAGTAGTTTTCAAGTAAGCATTAGTATTTATAGTATTTAATATATTAGGTTATAAACACAAACCAAGTGTGTTGGACTCTATTAGAGGTTTAAAGGTTTTTGATGGTGATTTTTATGTTAATATGATTTCTACATACATATTAACCTCTAAGAAAGAATTAACAGTCCTATAAAATATTAATATGTATGTATATACCCACATATATTAAAATATGTGTATATGTATGGGTGTATGTATGCATGTATAAATGTATGCATATGTGTATATGTATGTGTGTGTGAGTGTGTGTAGTAAATGTTCTGGTATTTTAAACTTGGATGTATATTTATTTTCAATGTTGCCCCTCAGTTCTTTTTATCACAGTTATTCCACTCTTGAATTATTTTGTTTTATCTCTTGGTTTCCTGAACTTTTTTGTAGAGTCGTTTTTCAAAAAGCATCTTGAGGAGCTATTTCTTTAATGTTTAAAAATATCTTCCTGTTACTGATCTTCTTAAACAACAATGTGTCTCGGTATCCTAGGCCAGATCTTCAGAACTCATATACAGTGTTCCACTGCCCTCTGGCATTAACTACACATGTGGAGTTTCTGAGGCCTACATCTCCCTTGATAGGTGACTTGATTTTTCTGCCTGGTTGCCTAAAGAATTATATAGTTATAGGTAAAGCTTATTCACATTAGAACTTCATCAGATTTTTGCTAGCAGGATCATTTGATTTTAATATTCTAATATTTGGTCTTTTATATAATATTTCTAATAGTTATCACTACTAGAAATATAATTTCATGTTTGTGTACAGTTTAATGTATAAATTTTTGGATTCCTTATCTTTGGAATATCAATTATACATATAATTTTCTTTCCAGACAGAATTTGTGTTCGTCCTTTGTATATTTGAATATCAACTAGTGAAGCTATCTTCTTGCTGTTGTAACATGGGAATGACAATTTGGTTAGATTTAAATTGTTAAATCACATCTAATAACTCTTTTTCCTACATGAAAATAATCCAACATATACGACAGTAGAGATAATGATATAATGAACCTGATATATTTATTACTAAGCTTCAAAAGTTATCATTAATACATAACCAATACTTCAAATCATGATAGAGGCAGAGGGACTGGACTTACCCTTCTGTAAATAACAAGAAAATGGAAAAAAAAAACATAAAGCAATAGTTTTTGGATATATTGCACAACAGGAAATTCTGGCCTGTTATCTCTGTAAAAAGGGAAACAAATGAGTTGAGTCCTGTGATTATCCTAGGTTGTTGCATGGAGTCATATGCTGTCCTGCTCTGTAGTGAGAGGAATCTCAAGCAAAGCATGGACATATCTCTGATTTGAAGATACAGGCAAGTCAAGGCTAGAAATTTCAGGGCAAAGTATGAAAGAGGAGGGACCTTCATGAAGAAAAAGCATCAGAAATCTGCACAGGAGTACCCTTGAGTTTCTTTCTTAATACTAAATTATGCATGTGTATAGAGAAATTATGGTGATTTGAAGTGTGTGTGGGGGGGGGGAAGTAAATCAGAAAGCTATAAGCTAAATAGCTCTCAGAAGTCACATAGAGCTGATAGATACTGGGATACTGTCATGCCAGTCCCCAAATGACATCAACTACCAGATGTGGGAATAAGCAATTTTTTAGATGATTTCAGTCCTCATCCTTGGAACCAGTCCAACTGATTCTGTGTGGAGCAGGCTCTCTAGATTGCAAATTCATGGGCATAACAAATGTTCTACCTGCCCCCCAACACAATAGGGGTGGATTTTTATTCCGCATTAGATACCCAGAATATATCATGTATGCCTTTGTATGTATGCAATTGCTACACATTTTTGGTCTATTGTTGCATTATTTCCAAATGCCAAGGTAAAGTGGTTCTCTGGAGAGTGGTTCCTCTCTATCCTGCAATGTGCACTTAGTTCTATTACTTGCCCTTCTAGGTTAGGAGAACTTTCTAATTCACAAAAGTGTTTCTCAGTATTGGAATGATGCTAAATGATTGGTGAGGAGATGAATCTCAGTAAGAGCATTGCTGGACATTTTGAGTTGATGAAACCCTCCCTTCAGAACTTATGAATGTAATTCTCTTCAGAGAAAAAAATACTATAACACAGTCTCCTCTTTCCTCCATCAATTTTGGAAAATTTGGAGGAATTGATAGTGTTTTGTGGGATGTCATCAACTCATTTCCTACCACACAACACTATTTCTTTTGGCAAAAGTATCAGTCCTTAGGTAACTTTCTTAAGTCTGAAACTTATACCATATATTTGAAACAATTTCCTATTTCAAGTTTTGAACAAGAATCTTATTGCTGTATGGATGAGAAAGAGATTCAAGAAGAATCTGCAGCGCTTTCAACTGTCACACACTAAAAGTGACACCTGACTTCTTATATTCTCATTACATTCCCACATAGCCATCATGTCACCCCTATCCAGTTGGCACAGAGATTGGAAAACAAACTTCTTGTGTACACAGGAAAATAATGCTCTAATAAACCAATTTCATGGTCTTTTACTAAACATATCTTATTTGAAAATGGTCTCTTGAAAAAATTTAAAATAGTTACTATTAAATATCCAATGAAAAAATCATTAACAATTTTATTCAGGAATAATTCACTGAAGAAATACAAATGAACCATAAACATACTAAATTGTTCAAGCCTGTTAATAGTCAAAGAAAAGTGTGACTGGGGTTGTGGCTCAGTGGTAGAGTGCTTGCCTCACACATGTGAGGCACTGGGTTTGATCCTCTGCACCACATAAAAATAAATAAATAAAGGTATTATTATGTCCATATACAACTAAAAAAAATTAGCCTTAAAAATATATGACTACATGACAATATAATTCTGCAACATGTATACTCAGAGAAATGAGAAATTATATCCCTTTTATGTATGATATATCAAAGTGCATAAATGCATTCTACTATCATATATAATTAAAACAAATAAAAAATTAATAAAAAATAATCAAAGAAAAATATTTAAAATTTTAATAGTACTGATGATGATAAAATAAGATAACAATTTTGTATATTGCTGGTAACATGGTGAATTATTGAAAATGTGGAAAACATTGACAGTATGTATCAAAGACCTTATAATGCTTGTTTATACAAACCCTTATATAATATATTTCTTATATTATTATAAGAAGGTAATCAAATATTTAATATTTATGTGATATGATTTTTATTAAAGCTATTTTATAGTGATTGGTAGTAGAAAGAATGAATATATGCAAGAGTCATAGAATGAGTAAATACAAACTCACAGAAAACTTACTGCTACTCTAAAGATCTAATTAACTGAAAATAGTCACAGAGAGTCAAATGAGTTAATACCTTCAACTTTATTGTGAGTAATGCAGGAATAGAGACCAGGCCAATGTCTCTGGCCCCTGGCCTCTATTTCCTAACTTAGATTCTAGAAGCTTCTTGACTATAAATAATTCAATCAGAATTTTAGACAGGATGGCACAAAGATTGAAGTCACCCGGGATAGACCTGCCAGAAGCTAGAGGGCAGTTCATTTAAGAGATAAGAGAGAGAAGATGTAGCCTGTTTCATTTTTAGGTAACATTGACAATTTGGAACAACTGACTTCAGGCTCAAGCTACCTCCATTCTGATAATTAATTCTTCTTCCCCAAAGTGATCAGTGTTTTACTAGATAAGAAGTTCCAAGGTGATACTGTCCCTTCCTAGAGGAGAAGAAATTTTGTCATATAGTTGGTGAGGTCAGGGGGAGTTAGGGAAAGGGAAGGAGCAAGGATTTCTTTATCTAACAAAATTGGGTGCAACTGAATGAAAGGTATATTATTCTCATTGAAAATGCCAGCAGAAGTATTTAATGACATGTATAATTGCCAGAATATCAACTTTGGTTTGATTAAGTGTTCCCCCAAAGTTCCATGTTAAAGGCTTGATCCCCTGCCCATGATAATATCGACAGGTGGTGGATCCTTTAAGAGGGCTTATTGGGAGGAAGTCTAATCATCAGAGGCATGCTTTTTGCAGGTATACTGTGATCTCAGCCCCATCCTATCTCTTTTTGCTTCCTGGCTGTCACGAGGTAACATAGTCCCTCCATCAAGCACCCTCGGCCATGGACATACTACTTTGCCACAGGCTGGAAAGTGATAGACTCAAGAAACTACGGATTGAAATCTCTGAAACCATGAGTCAAAATAAGGTTTTCCTTCTTTCAAGTTCATTTTCTCAGGAAACTTATCACAATGATGGAAAGCTAATGTAAAATCAAGATAAGTGAAAAATTCATATTAAAGTTGTATAAACAGTACTAAGTCAATTTACTTAGATCAAATATGATACATATGCTAGAGGTTATATCTGAGTAATGAGATTAAAAAACAATTGGAAGATTTTGATTCTATGCTTTTCTGAGTTTTTCTATATTTTATACAAAATATTTAGCAGCTGGAGAGATCCAAGATGGTGTGCCAGAGGGAGGCAGTATTCTGTGAGAATATTGCTTCTCTGCAAGTGATATTCCTGCCCCCACTCAGGAATTACTGTGCCTGTCCAGGGCTTCAGGCCTCATTGTCAGAGTAGGTCTCCCAACTACTTGCTCACGCAGGACTACCGGGTACCTGAGGGAGACCATTGGTGGCAGCAGCACCCACAAAGACCTTTCGGCCATCCACCAGAGCAGAAATCACGTATGCTGCTCCCATGCAGGGCACCAGGCAGCTTCTCAGAAGTAGGAACTCCAGCTGCCACTCCTGTGTGGACCCCCAGCTACCAATGTGGGGCTCCTCAGTACTGTACCATCTTGGGACTCTGCAGCATTAGAGATAGTCCCCTAAGCTTAGCAGCCTGCCTGCACCCGGGAACCTCACACAGGCTCTGAAGTCAGGCGATAGCCACACACAGAGCTCATCTCTGAACTCACTGTCAAACACCATCACCCAGCTTCCCCCATCCAATCCAACACCCCATTCTTGAAAACAGGTGCCTCCATCTTGGGCCACCTTCATCACCATCTTCAGTAGGGGCAATCCCAGTTTGGAACTCCAGCTGGCCAAGTACCCAGTTTCTAACTCCCCCTTCTTTCTAGCAGCAGCTACCCCAGCTCAGTGACACCATGGTTACTTTCACCATCCTGAGGACAGAGATACCAGCTAACAATAGAAGACCCAACCTATTGTATGAGAAAGGAAGCTGGAAAGATATTGATCTCCAATCAAAACAATACCTGATTCTTCCTTCAAGATTATTTTTTCTCTCCCTCCCTGTTCTCCCACCCTCATATCCCCAACATATGTGAAACCAAGTACTTTGCATGAATTTGGATTTTGAGGACTGGGCCATCTGAATAGTATATTATAGTTGTGTTGTATATTCTTTTTTTCCTTCTTGTGTTTTCCCACCAATTTCTACTATTTTAACTTTTTAAATTTTTCCTAATATATATGTGTGTTTGTTTTATGTACTCCACTGTCTTTTCCCACTTTCTTGTTAACCCAAAATTACTTCCTTTCCCTTCTCCTGCTACTAATCTTCCTCCTTAGATTTCTCTTTCACACTTCTTAAGATATAACAACTTTATATCATCACCTCCTAACTCCTCAGCATATCATCCTACTCCTCACCCCCAGTTGTTCTTTGTCCACCATTAGAAACTGTAAACCCTTTTACAAACCTACTGAGTATATTGTAGATAATAATTCAATTCACAATTTCTGTACATTACGACCAAACTGTAAATGTCTTAATAGCAAACATTTATTTTTAGGGTGTATATTGTTTATATTGAGATCTGTTAACATTGTTCTTCCCCTCAAAGGTGAGGTATTGCAACCCTACAGGGACACTGTAAGCCCATAGGGTAAAAACAGTAACACTTTGGACCCACAGCACTAGAAGGGAAGACCCACAAGCAATATGAAAAGACAAGGGAAAAAAGTGCCCCGAACAAATCAAGATATCAAATTATTAGAATCCATGGCCAGCACAGCAGATGAAATTACAGAGAAGGAGTACAGGATGTACATAATTAAATTGACCTACGAATTAAAGAATGATATGAGAGCAAACAAAGGCAACAAAGGATCATTTTGACAATGAGCTACATAAACAAATACAGGAAGCAAAAGATTACTTCACTACAAAGATAGAGGTTCTTAAAAAAACAGAAATCTTTGAAATGAAAGAAACAATAAAACAAATTAAAAGTTCAATTGAAAGCATCACCAACAGATTAGACCACTTGGAAGACAGGACTTCAATCAATGAAGACAAAATATATAATCTTGAAAAAAATGTAGACCACGCAATGAAAATGGAAAGAAACCATGAGAAGAACATTCAAGAAACATGGGATGGCATGAAAAGACCAAATTTAAGAGTTATCAGGATAGAGGAAGGCATAAAGTTCCAAACCAAAGGAATGAGTAATCTATTCAATGAAATAATATCAGAAAATTTTCCAAATAAGAAGAATGAATTAGAAAACCACATTCAAGAGGCTTACAGGATGCTGAGTGTACAAAATCACAACAGATCCACACCAAGGGACATTATAATGAAAAATTTTAACATACAGAATACAGAGAGAATATTAAAAGGCACAAGAGAAAGTAATCAGATTACATATAGGTGGAAACCAATTAGATTATGTGCAGATATTTCAACCCAGATCCTGAAAGCTAGAAGATCCTGGAACAACATATATCAACCTCTGAAAGTAAATGAATGCCAACCAGGAATCTTATATCTAGTGAAATTAAGCCTTAGATTTGATGATGAAATAAAAACCTTCCATGATAAACAAAAGCTAAAAGAATTTACAGCTAGAAAGCCTGCACTATAGAACATCCTTAGCAAAATATTACATGAAGAGGAATTTAAAAACAACAATAAAAATCAGCAGAGGGATTGTGCTGGGGTAGCTGCTGCTGGAGATAATAAATTTCCTTTATTATATTAAAGGAAAACTAATCAAAGGAAAAACCAAGTCAAGTAAATACCAAAAATAAACAAAAATGGCTGGGAATGCAAATCATGTCTCAATAATAACCCTGAACGTTAATGGCCTAAACTCACCAATCAAAAGACATATCCTAGCTGATTGGATATAAAAAGACCCAATAATATTCTGCTTCCAAGAGACTCATCTCATAGGAAAAGACATCCGTAGACTGAAGGTGAAGGGTTGGGAAAAATCATACCACTCACATGGACTGCAGAAGTAAGTAGGGGTTTCCATCCTCATATCAAATAAAGTAGACTTCAAGTCAAAGTTAATTGAATTGGATAAAGAAGAATATTTCAGACCGTTTAATAGAATCATTCATCAAAAGACATAACAATAATAAATTTATATGTCCGAAACAATGGAGCATCTACGTTCATCAAACAAACTCTTGTCTAGTTCAGAAGCCAAATTGAGCATAACACAGTAATTCTGGGTGACTTTAACACACTTCTTTCACCACTGCATAGATCTTGCAAACAAAAGCTGAACAAAGAAACTATAGAGCTTAAAAATACAATCGATAAGTTTGACTTAACTGACATATATAGAATATTTCATTATTCAACAAGCAAATACACTTCTTCTCAGCAGCACATGGAGCTTTTTCTAAAATAGACCATATATTATGCCACAAAGCAACCCTTAGCAAATATAAAAATATAAAAAATTAGACATACTACCTTAAATTCTATCAGATCATAATGGAATGAAATTAGAAATCAATGATAAAGTAAGAAATAAAAGCTACTCCAACACTTGGATACTAAATAATATGCTACTAAATGAACAATAGGTTGCAAAAGACATCAAAGAAGAGATTAAAAAAATTCTTAGAGGTGAATGAGAACACAGATATAATGTATCAAAATCTTTGGGACAGTATGAAGGCAGTACTAAGAGGAAAGTTCATTGCATGAAGTTAATTCCTTAAGAGAAGAAAAATAAATAAATAAATGACCTCACAGTGCATCTCAAAGTCCTCCGAAAAAAAGAACAAATCAACACCAAAAGCAGTAGAAGACAGGAAATAATTAAAATTAGAGCTGAAATAAATGAAATTGAAACAAAAGAAACAATTGAAAAAATTGACAAAAGTTGGTTATTCAAAAAAATTAACAAAATTGACTAACCCTTAGCCTTGCTAATGAAGAAAAGGAGAGAGAAAACTCAAATTACTAACATATGTGATGAAAAAGGAAATATCACATCAGACACTACAAAAATACAGAAGATAATTAGAAATTATTTTGAAAACTTGTACTCCAATGAAATAGAAAATATCAAAGGTATTGACAAATTTCTAGGGTCATATGATATGACCAAATTGAATCAGGATGATATACACAATTTAAACGGATCAATTTCAAGTGATCCAATAGAAGACACCATCAGAAGCCTACCAATCAAGAAAAGTCCAGGACCAGATGGATACACAGTTGAGTTCTACAAGACCTTTAAAGAAGAACTAATACCAATACTGTTCCATTTATTTCAGGAAATAAAAAAAGAGGAAGAACTTCCAAACTCAATCTATGAAGCCAATATCACCCTGATTCCAAAACCAGGCAAAGACACATTAAAAAACAAACAAACAAACAAACAAACAAAAAACAACTTCAGACCAAAATCTCTAATTAATATAGATGCAAAAATTCCCATCAAAGTTCTGGCAAATTGAATACAAAAACATATCATAAAGATAGTCCATCATGATCAAGTGGGGTTCATCCCAGGAAAAGGTTGGTTCAACATAAGGTAATCAATCAATAAAAGTAATTCATCACAACAATAGACATTTGACAAAATATAGCAACTCTTCATGTTCAAAACACTAAAAAAACTAGGGAACATATCTCAAGATTGTAAAGGCTATGTATGCTAAGCTTCAGGCCAACATCATTCTAAATGGAGAAAAATTGAAGGCATTCCCTTTAAAAACTGGAACAAGACAAGGATGCCCTCTTTCACCACTTCTATTTAACATAGTTCTTGAAACACTCGCCAGAGCAATTAGAGAGATGAAAGAAATTAAAGGGATACAGATAGGAAAAAAGAACTCAAATTAGAACTATGTGCTGACGATATTATTCTATACCTAGAAGACCCAAAATATTCCACCAGAAAATTTCTAGAACTAGTAAATGAATTCAGAAAAGTAGTACGATGCAAAATCAACACCCATAAATCAAAGCATTTCTGTATATCAGTGACAAACACTATAAAAGGGAAATGAAAAAACTACCCTATTTATAATAGCCTCAAAAAATACTTGGGAATAAACCTAATAAAAGAGGTGAAAGACCTCTACAATGAAATCTACAGAACACTAAAGAAAGAAATTAATTAAAGAAGACCTGAGAAGATGGAAAGATCTCCCTTGTTCTTGGAGAGGCAGAAGTAATATTGTCAAAATGAATGTACTACCTAAAGCACTATACAGATTTAATGCAATTCCAATCAAAATTCCAATGACATTCCTCATAGAAATAGAAAAAGCAGTCATGAAATTCTTCTGGAAAAATAAGAGACCCAGAAGAGCTAAAGCAATCCTTAGCAAGAAGAATGAATCAGGTGGCATCACTATACCAGACGTTAAACTGTACTACAGAGTGTAACAAAAACAGCTTGGTATTGTCACCAAAACAGACTGGTAGACCATTGATACAGAATAGAGTACACAGAGACTAAACCACATAATTATAGTTATTTTATATTAGATAAAGGTGCCCAAAACATACATTGGCGAAACAAAATCAATAAATGTAAATTATTTAAAAATGGTGCTGGGAAAACTGGAAATCCATATGCAACAAAATGAAATTAAACCTCTATCTCTCACCATGCACAAAACTCAATTAAGTGCATCAAGGACCTAGAAAGTAAACCAGAGACCCTGCATCTCATAGAAGAAAAAAATAGGTCCAAACCTCCATCATATTAGATTAGGCCCCTACTTCCTTAATAAGACTTCTATATAGCACAAGTATTAAAATAAAAAAAATCAATAAATGGGATGGATTCAAACTAAAAGGCTTCTTCTCAGCAAAAGTAACAAACAGTGAGGTGAATAGAGAGCCTACAGCTTGTGAGCAAATTTTCACCATTTGCACATCATAGAGAGCACTAATCTCTAAGGTATGTAAATAACTCAAAAGGCTAAACAACAAATAGCTTAATCAATAAATGGGCCAAAGAACTCAACAGACACTTCTATGAAGAGGACATACAATCAATCAACAAATATATGAAAAAATGTTCAACATCTCTAGCAATTAGAGAAATGCAAATCAAAACTACTCTAATATTTCATCTCACTCCAGTCAGAATGGCAGCTATTAAGAATACAAACACTAATAAGTTGGTAGGGATATGGGGGAAAAGGCACCCTCCTACACTGCTGGTGGGGCTGCAAGTTGGTGAGCCAATCTGGAAAACAGTATGGAGATTGCTTCAAAAACTTGGAATGGAACCACCTTTTGACCAAGCTATCCCACTCCTTGGTGGGATAGCTAAAGGACTTAAAAACAGCATAAAACAGGGACACAGCCACATCAATGTTTATAGTAGCACAATTCACAATAGCTAAGCTCTGGAACCAACCTATATGGTGTTCAGTAGATGAATGGATAAAGAAAATGTTGTATAAATACACAATGGAATACTACTTAGCAAAATAGCCGGGGGGAGTGACAGGCAACTTGTGAAGATTGATACAGCTGGAGCGGGAGCCGCTTTATTCAGAGCAGCAGAAGTATATATACTTAACTGAATACACAGCTTGACTCAATTATCATCCAGTTACAGCAATCCTCATCATCTTAATAATTATACACAGCTTAACTCAATTAACATAAACTAGATACAACAATTAGCCAATAAGGAATCTCTATCATCTTAATGGCTCGCTGGTGTTACTTCATCTCAATAATTGTACACAGCTTAACTTTATGAGCTCTGTAATGTTTTGAACAATCAATAAAAAAAATAAAAAATTAAAAAAAAATTAAAAAAAATTAACACCATCTTAATGGCTCGCTGGCGTTACTTCGCAACCACTCCTTCTGGCAAAGCGCCAGGCGCCATCTTGACTTGTCTGTGGTCCTCATCAAATAAGAGAGAATAAAATCATGGCATTTGTAGGTAAATGGATGGAGTTAGAGAAGACAATGCTAAGTGAAGTTAGCCAATCCCGAATAAAACAAATGCCGAATGTTTTCTCTGATATAAGGAGGCTGACTCATAGTGGGGTAGGGAGGGGGAGCATGGGAGGATTAGAGGAACTCTAGATAGGGCAAAGAGGTACAAAGGTTAGGGAGGGAGCATGAGGGCATAAAAGATGGTGGAATGATATGGACATCATTAACCTAAGTACATGAATGAAGAAACAAATGGTGTGAATATACTTTGTATACATGCAGAGATATGAAAAATTGCACTCTATTTGTGTAATATGAACTGTAATGCATTGTGTTGTCATATGTAACAAATTATAATAAAATATTTTAAAAAGTATAGGGTAGTTTCTAGGTACTATTGAGAATAAAAAGTGTATCTGAGTCTATCTCAGATAGGTTGCAAGTAAAGTAACAAGATCAGAGTCTCTCTAGGGATGGACAGCTTTTCCTAGGCATAATGGTAGGATTATATTCTTCCTGTTCCATTAAAAATCTACTCGTTCGTATCTGTTATAGAGACTTCATTATCTATCTTAATTTCTTTGCCAAAAGTTTTGAGTGTATAGTTAGAGTTCATAGGTGACAGCCGAACTGAAGACTGCTGTAGGCTAAGCCTTCAATCAATAATAATAATAATGGTAGTTGATATTCATTGAATTCTTTCCTAAGCACTTTGTAGGTGTAAAGGCATTTAAACCTTATTAAAAGCCTTTGAAATAAGAAAAAAAAGTAACTAAAAATATTCAGCAGCTTACTAAAACATTTGATATCCTTACCTATCAACATCTACTATTAGCATTTTGGGGAAGTACATGTGGTCATTAGCATAAGTAGACCTTATTCCTACATACACAGATGAGCTGCAGATGGATATCATACCAGGTTAAGGGTCATAAAAAGTTAAAGGTTAAGAGAAGGAACAAGGGTTGGGTAAATGGTAACCTTGAAATAAACATCTCTTCAGTTTTGTGTCAGATAGATAAACAAATTAAATACAATTCATATGTGGTTGGAAGCTGGAAAGGGCAGCAAGTGTGTTCAGAAATGAGTTTCAAGGTCCAGTCATCACTTGGCAAATCTATTATGGCAATTAGGATAAATAATATTGATCAAGAGGCATGCATGTGAATTACTTGCAGGAAAGAAGACCCTGCTTGCCATGTCTGCCTCTAAACCTACTGAGTCACTTCTGAGTAAGTATGATTTAGGTATCTAATGGCTGTTGATAATTGAGAACAGTTGGCTGCATAGCAAATGAGGCCAAGGTACTGATATATATTTTTGGGGGGCAAATAATTCATCATCACCTGTTGTGGTATATAAGTTCCACGTTCACTTTTTAATATTTTTGCTCCTCCCTCGCCACTGATCTGACAACTATAACAATTTGTTTCCAGCAGAGCTTTAACTTTGCCTCAAATTGAAGCTTTTGTTTTATATGTAACTCATGTAACTCAACCTGTTCAAAAATATGTTGAGTGAGTTAATATGCTTCAGTGGATTCCTAGTTTTGTTATTTATTAGTACTTTATGAGAGCTTGTTCTGTGCCTTACATATTGTTTATTTTTCTATGTAGTAGTTTTAGATATGGCAAATAAATAGTTCTCAAAGTGTGTTCTTTGACTAGCCTTATCAACATCTCCTGAGAGTACAGATTCTTAGGTACCTCTCCAGAATTGAAAAAAAAAAAATCAGGAATTCTATAGCTGGGTTCAGCCCTGTGTATTTTTAACAAGTCTCCAGGGAAGCCTAATGCATGTTCAAGTCTGAGAACCACTGAACTTGAGCCTTTCTACTCAAAGCATGTTTGGTGGAACATCATAAGAATTACAGGCATGCTTATTTGAAATCCAGAATTTTGGGGCCCACTTCAGAATCAGACTCTCCACAGAGATCCCCAGGTGATTCCTGTGCCCCTTGTAGTTGGAAAACCACTCAGACCCATGTGTAGAGATCCAGTTATTAGGTTTTCTTATGTTTTGATTGATTTGAGATGAGACTTAGGCCTTAGTTATGTTTCTTTGATTAATGGTTCTTTTTTAAGTACAATGTATACACAGAAAAATATCTTAAGCCATTGTACGGTTTAAAAATACTCTTAGGTGATTGCAATGTGCAACCAGCATTGAGTATCCATACTGGGACGGGAAAATAATAAAAACTTTATGCTCTTAATAGCTTTATTCCCTTATCCATTGAATTTACATTTTAATATTTCTCTTCTTGTCATGAGTCTATCTGAAACTGATGTTAAAGTAATTATGTTTGTCCCTTCCCAATAACATTAACACTAAGCACATACACAATCAGGATACTAGAAATGTGCTAAATGTTCATAATATTCTTTGAGAATTCCTTTCTTGAAGGTGCCAAAGATTTGAAAATTTTTCCTGCTTAACTTCATTAATATTTAGTGAAGTGCTTTTATTAAATTGGGCTGATCGTTGAACAGGTGCAAAGGGACCCACTTAATACATGGAATATTTCTCCCTCAACATAGTCATATTCTTTGCAGACAGATGAATATGATTTAGTTTGTATGCATGAAGCACAATTTCTCTGTTGGCCCAGATGTTGATTAGCAACACTAGGATTGCGGGGGCCAATCTGAAAATCTGGATGGAAAACTGAAGTATTTGTTCAGAATCAAAAATATTTGTGGCTCAACGGGTAAAAAAATACTATGCTGTTTAGCCTCATTTCCACAGATAATAAGCACCAGAAAAACAGTTCAGATTATGCTTCTTAGGAAGAATAAACAAAGAGCAGCAGTAATCCAATTTATGTGGTTAAAACTGTGTCACTGATATCTTTTCTCATGCAAGCTGTTGGGCTAAAAGTGAACTATAATGTAAAACTGTAAATTGAGTATCAGTCTTTAAGCATTTCCACCTTGAGTATTAAAAAACAAAGGAAGCTGAACAAGTGGCAGTTATTTCTTTGAGTAGTATTACTTTTAAAATAGTAAGAAACAAACTGCTTTAAACAATAGGAGCAATTGTTACCAAGATCCAGATTCTAAGGCCTCATATTAAATGTGAACATAAGCCTCCATAAACAAGACATAGTGACAGAAAATAATTTAAACTATGGCTCCCTGTGCATAGTGCTAGTGATTTGAAATTCATCACTAACTGAAACATTCAATGTTTCTGTCTCATAATTTATGCAGGTTCTAAAAACCTGACATTGCTAAGAATCATGAGCCTCATAGTTCTTTATTACTTTAAGAGAGCAATACTAATGAGATGGAAGAAGCTTACGGAGACTGGAATGGAGTGTGAGTGTGAGAAGCACAACGAAGTCAGCATAGGCACACTGAACTTTATGCATTAAAATTAGGGGTTTCTTTTCATGCCTATAAAAGATTTAAGAGGGTATGGGGGTATGGGGGTACGGTGGTGAATGTTTGCAATACCAGAGACTCCGGAGGCTGAGGCAGGAGGATCACAAGTTCAAAGCTAGCCTCAGCAACTTAGAAACTGTCTCAAAAACAAAACAAGAACAAAAACATAAAAAGGGCTGGGGTGTGGCTCAGTAGTTAAGCTCCCCTGAGTTCAATCCCTAGTATGAAAAGAAAAAAAATATGGGGAAATAAAATCCAAACCCAATGTAAAAATTAATATTTTGATTTTAATGAAAATAATCAGTTTTAATATAGTAATTAAAGATGAATTAAGGAATGGAGGCCTCATAGATTGCTGATGGGAATATAAAATGATATAGTTCTTTTGAGAAAAGTTTGGTGGTTTCTTAAAATGTTAAACATAGAGTTAACATATTACACAAGAGAATTGAAAACATGACCACAGATATTAGGATGTGGTTCAGTGGTAGAGTACTTGCTTAGCACCTGCAAAGTCCCAGGTTTGATCCCAGGCCTGCAAAAAACAACAAAACAAGAAAATAAAAATACCACAAAAACATGGTTTCATAGATGTCCATAGCAACATTATTCATAATTGTCAAAAAATAAAGCGATCAGAATGCTACTCAACCAATGAGTAGATAAACAAAAAATGTTGTATATCCTTACAATGCAATATTATTTAGCCATGAAAAAATGAGGTACTGATACATGGTATAACATAGATCAATCTTGAAAACATGCTAAGTGAAAGAAGACAAACACTAAAGATAAAACAGAATATGATTTCATTTATATGAAATTTCCAGAATAGGTAAATCCATAGAGACATAAAATAGATTTGGTGGTTGCTTAGGAATGGGTGGAAGTAGCTTGAGAGGAAATGAGAGGTGATTGTTGATGGGTACAGGGCTTCATTTTTATGGTGATGAAAATGTTCTGAATTTCAGAACATTAGATTTCAATGAGTTGTTAAATTTGGTTCTGAGATGGTTTGGGTTGCATAATTCTGTGAATATACTAAAAACCATTGAATCGTACATTTACAATGGTATAGTTTGTGGTTTATGAATCATATCTCAATATGGCTATTAGGAAACTGAAAAATATGAACTACACAGAGATATTAAATATTGATTACTTCAAAAAAGCTGTGACTTAGGGAACAGTAGAAGTGGTATAGAATTCATCTTCTAAACAAAGGCAATTATGGAGATGGATGGGGACAATGTAATTATACTCAGCTGGCAGAAATATAAACTTTTTCAGCCAAAGTTTAAACAATTTGGAAAAAGGAATTCAGATCATAACTATAAGGTTCAGTTTTAAACTGGATTGAAATGGTAAAAACTCCGAATTTAGCAATTCATTAAAATCAACAAAAATCACTCTATTAGAGACTATTGTGTACAATTACTAATTTGAACATGCAATTAGTAATATTTATGTACATTTTGTAGAGTTTTTTAAAATGATGGCTGGCACCTCCAGGGAATGGGAACTGAGAGACTAAGGGTTGGAAATGAGAGGGAGCCTACTTTGATCGTATACTATTTGTCTGTTTGTTGTTTGTTTTTGTGGTGCTGGGGATAAAACTCAGGGTCTCCTGCATGCTAGGGAAGTACTCTACCACTGAACCACACAGTCCAAATTTGATGAAGAATTTGATAATTCTTTGGGTTGCCTAAGAAATATTCCAAGTAAGACAATGTGAGAAATCTGTCCACAGGAAACTGTGAAGTTACATGAGTAACTTTATGGATTATCATACTCAAGATTGAATTAATTGGAGATTTTCGGATGGCTGCGAAAGGAGTGCAGCACTCCCGTGTACTGCGTCACTGAGCAGGAAAAAGACAAGGTAGAATGGATAAAAGCTAGCTTGTTAGGAATTTCCAGTAAAATTGGGGTGCTCCGAAACCTAGAGGAAGGATTTCCATTGCACAAGGACCTGCTACTGGAGCTCAAACGCGAAAGATTTGTCCGCACGGAGGGTCACGCTGCGTATGCAGCAAAACGCCCCGCGGCCAGAGTCTACGGCGCTCGCTGGGAAACGACAGTAAGATAACAATGCAAAGATACAGCGCTACGGATTCTGCAGGCTCCTGCCAGCTGTGCAAATACTGTACTCAGAGCTGAATTCTGGGCTTGAGACGGGGAAGGAAGCCATCCAATTCGGTTCTCCACATCGGTCAGACCACAGAGGAAGCCAGCGGCCACCATCTTGGAGAGCTGACGTCATCATCTCTGTTTTTTTTTTTTTTTTTTTGACTGATCACAGCTCTTTCAGCTATAGATCAGCGGGGAAAACTTAAGGGCCCCTCCCAGCTCTCCTGTGAGCGCAATAGCCAGACCGAGGGCGGCACGGGAGCCGGCGGCAGCTGCGGCTGCGGCGAGGGAGCCGGCGGCAGCCGGGGCAGTGGCACAGGAGCCGGCCGGAACCGGCGGGAGACGCAGCAGCGGCGCGGGAGCCGGTGGGAGTCGCGGCGGCGCTGGCACAGGAGCCGGCAGGAACCGCACGGCGCGGGACTCCCAGCTACCGCTCCCACCAGTGCTGACAACTGAGATCTCTTACACCGACTCGCCTTGGCGTGGGACTCACGGCTACCGCTCCCACCAGTGCTGACAACTGAGGTCTCTTGCATCAGATACGGGGGCGTGGCTACCAGAAGGTAAGCAAATTTGCTGGGGGTTCTCAGCCCCAAGATCTACAAACTTAGGGCCTGAGGGAGGCAAACAAGGAGAGTGTGCCCAGGCACTAATGAAACAGCTGCTCCACGCGTGTGCAAGGTAGGCGGAACTGTGACCACCGACAAAACAGGCCCAGTGGACTGCCAGACACATCGCTCAGATTGGGGGAGGGGCAGAGCCGCTGGGCGCCTGCAAGTTACGCAGACCTGCGAATCACCAGCAGATCAGGCCCAGCAACCGCGGAGCGGCAGAGCCACCCCCGGGCCTACAAGGTAGGGGCACTTGCCACCCACTGGCAGGTCAGGCCCAACAATCTGCGGAGGGGCACAGCTGCCCCACGAGCCTGCTAGGTAGGCAGAACCCTGACCACCGACAGAGCAGGCCCAGAGGCCAGCCAGACACATCGCCCCGCCCCGGTTGGGGGAGGGGCAGAGCTGCCGGGCGCCTGCAAGTTAGGCAGACCTGCGACTCACCAGCAGATCAGGCCCAGCAACCACGGAGCAGCAGAGCCACCCCTGGGCCTGCAAGCTAGGTCCATTTGCCACACACCGGCAGGTCAGGCCCAACAAACTGCGGAGGGGCACAGCTGCCCCACGAGCCTGATAGGTAGGCAGAACCCTGACCATCGACAGAACAGGCCCAGAGGCAGGCCAGACACATCGCCCCGCCCCGGTTGGGGGAGAGGCAGAGCTGCCGGGCGCCTGCAAGTTAGGCAGACCTGCGAATCACCAGCTGATCAGACCCAGCATCCGCGGAGCGGCAGAGCCACCCCTGGGCCTGCAAGGTAGGGGCACTTGCCACCCACCGGCAGGTCAGGCCCAACAAACTGTGGAGGGGCACAGCTGCCCCAAGAGCCTGCTAGGTAGGCAGAACCCTGACCACCGACAGAACAGGCCCAGAGGCCGGCCAGACACATCACCCCGCCCCGGTTGGGGGAGGGGCAGAGCCGCCGGGCGCCTGCAAGTTACGCAGACCTGCGAATCACCAGCAGATCAGGCCCAGCAACCGCGGAGCGGCAGAGCCACCCCTGGGCCTGCAAGATAGGCGCACTTGCCACCCACCGGCAGGTCAGGCCCAACAAACTGCAGAGGGGCACAGCTGCACCACGAGTCTGCTAGGTAGGCAGAACCCTGACTACCGACAGAACAGGCCCAGAGGCCGGCCAGACACATCGCCCCGCCCCGGTTGGGGGAGGGGCAGAGCCGCCGGGCGCCTGCAAGTTACACAGACCTGCGACTCACCAACAGATCAGGCCCAGCAACTGCGGAGCGGCAGAGCCACCCCCGGGCCTGCAAGGTAGGCGCACTTGCCACACACCAGCAGGTCAGGCCCAACAAACTGCGGAGGGGCACAGCTGCCCCACGAGCCTGCTAGGTAGGCAGTACCCTGACCACCAACAGAACAGGCTCAGAGGACGGCCAGACACATCGCCCCGCCCCGGTTGGGGGAGGGGCAGAGCCGCCAGGCGCCTGCAAGGTAGGCAAACCTGCGTCTCACCAGCATATCAGGCCCAGCAACCCGCGGAGCGGCAGAGCCACCCCCGGGCCTGCAAGGTAGGCGCACTTGCCACCCACCAGCAGGTTAGGCCCAGCAACTCTCGGAGGGACACAGCTGCTCCACGCACGTGCAAGGTAGGCGGAACCGTGACCACTGACAAAACAGGCCCAGTGGCCCGCCAGACACATCGCCCCAGTTGGGGGAGGGGCAGAGCCGCCACCAGCGCCTTTTAGGTAGACAGACCTGCAACCGACAGAACAGGCCTAGTGGCCAGCGGAGGGGCAAAGCTGCTGCTCACGCCTGCAAGGTAGGCGGACCTGTGACCACCGAAAGATCAGGCACATCGAAAGTACAGGCACAGCGGCCTCCCGGCGTGGTAGGCACATTGCCTCAATTGGAGGAGGGGCAGAACCACCGCCAAAGCCTGCGAGGGAGACTTTGCAGCTATACAAGAGCAATATAAATATATAGGGGGAAAAATCAATAACACAACAGTTTCACCAAGCAGAAAGAAACGCGATCAATATGAAAAGACAAGGAAAGAAAGGACCACAAGCAATGCAGGTCAACTCAACTTTAGAAGAGGTAATATCTGCAGCAGATGGAATGTCAGATAAAGAATTCAGGATATACATGCTTCAGATGATCTGGAGTCTCAAGGAAGACATTAGACAGCAAAATCAGACAATGAAAGACCACTTCGACCACTTTGACAATAAATTACATAAACAAATCCAAGAAGCAAAAGATCAATTATACAGGGAGATAGAGGTTATAAAAAACAAACAAACAGAAATCCTGGAAATGCAGGAAACAATAAACCAACTTAAAAACTCAATTGAGAATACTACCAGCAGAGTAGAACACTTAGAAGATAGAACATCAGACAATGAAGACAAAGTATTTCAACTGGAGAAGAACATAGACAGCTCAGCAAAGCTGTTAAGAAACCATGAGCAGAACATTCAAGAAATATGGGATAACATAAAGAGACCAAACTTAAGAGTCATTGGGATACAGGAAGGTACCGAGGTCCAAACCAAAGGAATGAGCAATCTATTCAACGAAATAATACGAGAAAACTTCCCAGACTTGAAGAACGAGACAGAATCCCAAATCCTAGAAGCCTACAGGACGCCGAATGTGCAAAATCATAAGAGATCCACACCTAGACACATTATAATGAAGATGCCCAACATACAGAATAAGGAGAGAATTTTAAAAGCTACAAGGGAAAGGAAGCAGATTACATTTAGGGGTAAACCAATCAGGATAACAGCTGATCTTTCAACACAGACTCTCAAAGCTAGAAGATCCTGGAATAACATATTTCAAACACTGAAAGAAAATGGGTTCCAACCAAGAATCGTGTATCCCGCGAAATTAAGCTTCAGGATGGAAGATGAAATTAAAACCTTCCATGATAAACAAAAGTTAAAAGAATTTGCAGCTAGAAAACCATCTCTTCAAAACATCCTCGGCAAAATATTACAGGAAGAGGAAATGGAAAATATCAATGAAAACCAACAGCGGGAGGTAGTACAGGAAATGGGGGGGAATAATCAAAGAGGAAAACAAACCATGTTTAGTAACATAAATAAACAAATATGGCTGGAAGAACAACCCATATCTCAATAATAACCCTAAATGTTAATGGCTTAAACTCACCAATTAAGAGACACAGGCTAGTAGAATGGATCACAAAACAAGACCCAACAATATGCTGCCTTCAGGAGACGCATTTGATAGGAAAAGACATACATAGACTGAAGGTGAAAGGTTGGGAAAAATCATATCACTCATATGGACTTCGGAAACAAGCAGGAGTGTCCATACTCATATCAAATAAAATAGATTTCAAGCCAAAGTTAATCAAAAGGGATGAAGAGGGACACTACATACTTCTCAAGGGAACCATACACCAACAAGACATAACAATCATAAATATATATGCCCCAAACAATGGTGCAGCTATGTTCATCAAACAAACTCTTCTCAAGTTCAAGAGTCTAATAGACCACCATACAATAATCATGGGAGACTTCAACACACCTCTCTCACCACTGGACAGATCTTCCAAACAAAAGTTGAATAAGGAAACTATAGAGCTCAATAACACAATTAATAACCTAGACTTAATTGACATATATAGAATATACCACCCAACATCAAGCAGTTACACTTTTTTCTCAGCAGCACATGGATCCTTATCAAAAATAGATCATATATTATGTCACAGGGCAACTCTTAGACAATATAAAGGAGTAGAGATAATACCATGCATCTTATCTGACCATAATGGAATGAAATTGAAAATTAACGATAAAAGAAGTAAGGAAAAATCATGCATCACTTGGAGAATGAACAATAGGTTACTGAATGATCAATGGGTTATAGAAGACATCAAGGAGGAAATTAAAAAATTCTTAGAGATAAATGAAAACACAGACACAACATATCGGAATCTATGGGACACATTGAAAGCAGTTCTAAGAGGAAAATTTATTGCTTGGAGTTCATTCCTTAGAAAAAGAAAAAACCAACAAATAAATGATCTAATACTTCAACTCAAAATCCTAGAAAAAGAAGAGCAAAACAACAGCAAAAGAAGTAGAAGACAAGAAATAATTAAAATCAGAGCTGAAATTAATGAAATCGAAACGAAAGAAACAATTGAAAAAATTGACAAAACTAAAAGTTGGTTCTTTGAAAAAATAAATAAAATCGACAGACCCTTAGCCACACTAATGAAGAGAAGAAGAGAGAGAACTCAAATTACCAGCATACGGGATGAAAAAGGCAATATCACAACAGACACTTCAGAAATACAGAAGATTATCAGAAACTATTTTGAATCCTTATACGCCAATAAAATAGAAGATAGTGAAGGCATCGATAAATTTCTTAAGTCATATGATTTGCCCAGATTGAGTCAGGAGGATATTGACAACCTAAACAGACCAATATCAATTGAGGAAATAGAAGATACCATCAAAAGACTACCAACTAAGAAAAGCCCAGGACCGGATGGGTATACAGCAGAGTTTTACAAAACCTTTAAAGAGGAACTAATACCAATACTTTTCAAGCTATTTCAGGAAATAGAAAAAGAGGGAGAACTTCCAAATTCATTCTATGAGGCCAACATCACCCTGATTCCTAAACCAGACAAAGACACTTCAAAGAAAGAAAACTACAGACCAATATCTCTAATGAACCTAGATGCAAAAATCCTCAATAAACTTCTGGCGAACCGGATACAAAAACATATCAAAAAAATTGTGCACCATGATCAGGTAGGATTTATCCCTGGATGTAAGGCTGGTTCAATATACGGAAATCAATAAATGTTATTCACCACATCAATAGGCTTAAAAATAAGAACCATATGATCATCTCGATAGATGCGGAAAAAGCATTCGACAAAGTACAGCATCCCTTTATGTTCAAAACTCTAGAAAAAATAGGGATAACAGGAACATACCTCAATATTGTAAAAGCAATCTATGACAAGCCTCAGGCTAGCATCATTCTGAATGGAGAAAAACTGAAGGCATTCCCTCTAAAATCTGGAACAAGACAGGGATGCCCTCTCTCACCACTTCTGTTCAACATAGTTCTCGAATCACTGGCCAGAGCAATTAGACAGATGAAAGAAATTAAAGGCATAAAAATAGGAAAAGAAGAACTCAAATTATCACTATTTGCAGATGACATGATTCTATACCTAGCAGACCCAAAAGGGTCTACAAAGAAACTATTAGAGCTAATAAATGAATTCAGCAAAGTGGCAGGCTATAAAATCAACACGCATAAATCAAAGGCATTCCTGTATATCAGCGACAAATCCTCTGAAATGGAAATGAGGACAACCACCCCATTCACAATATCCTCAAAAAAAATAAAATACTTGGGAATCAACCTAACAAAAGAGGTGAAAGACTTATACAATGAAAACTACAGAACCCTAAAGAGAGAAATAGAAGAAGATCTTAGAAGATGGAAAAATATACCCTGTTCATGGATAGGTAGAAGTAACATCATCAAAATGGCGATATTACCAAAAGTTCTCTACAGGTTTAATGCAATGCCAATCAAAATCCCAACGGCATTTCTTGTAGAAATAGAGAAAGCAATCATGAAATTCATATGGAAAAATAAAAGACCCAGAATAGCAAAAACAATGCTAAGCAGGAAGTGTGAATCAGGCGGTATAGCTATACCAGACTTCAAACTATACTACAGAGCAATAGTAACAAAAACAGCATGGTACTGGTACCAAAACAGGCGGGTGGACCAATGGTACAGAATAGAGGACACAGAAACCAATCCACAAAACTACAACTATCTTATATTCGATAAAGGGGCTAAAAGCATGCAATGGAAGAAGGATAGCATCTTCAACAAATGGTGTTGGGAAAACTGGAAATCCATTTGCAACAAAATGAAACTGAATCCCTTTCTCTCGCCATGCACAAAAGTTAACTCAAAGTGGATCAAGGAACTTGATATCAAATCAGAGACATGGCGTCTGATAGAAGAAAAAGTTGGCTATGATCTACATACTGTGGGGTCGGGCTCCAAATTCCTCAATAGGACACCCATAGCACAACAGTTAATAACTAGAATCAACAAATGGGACTTACTCAAACTAAAAAGTTTTTTCTCAGCAAAAGAAACAATAAGAGAGGTAAATAGGGAGCCTACGTCCTGGGAACAAATCTTTACTCCTCACACTTCAGATAGAGCCCTAATATCCAGAATATACAAAGAACTCAAAAAATTAGACAATGAGATAATGAATAACCCAATCAACAAATGGGCCAAGGACCTGAACAGAAATTTCTCAGAGGAGGACATACAATCAATCAACAAGTATATGAAAAAATGCTCACCATCTCTAGCAGTCAGAGAAATGCAAATCAAAACCACCCTAAGATACCATCTCACTCCAGTAAGATTGGCAGCCATTAGGAAGTCAAACAGCAACAAGTGCTGGCGAGGATGTGGGGAAAAGGGTACTCTTGTACATTGCTGGTGGGACTGCAAATTGGTGCGGCCAATTTGGAAAGCAGTATGGAGATTTCTTGGAAAGCTCGGAATGGAACCACCTTTTGATCCAACTATTCCCCTACTCGGTCTATTCCCTAAAGACCTAAAAAGAGCACACTATAGGGACACTGCTACATCCATGTTCATAGCAGCACAATTCACAATAGCAAAACTGTGGAACCAACCTAGATGCCCTTCAATAGACGAATGGATAAAAAAAATGTGGCATTTATACACAATGGAGTATTACTCTGCATTAAGAAATGACAAAATCATAGAATTTGGAGGGAAATGGATGGCATTAGAGCAGATTATGCTAAGTGAAGCTAGCCAATCCCTTAAAAACAAATGCCAAATGTCTTCTTTGATATAAGGAGAGTAGCTAAGAACAGAGTAGGGACAAAGAGCATGAGAAGAAGATTAACATTAAACAGGGATGAGAGGTGGGAGGGAAAGGGAGAGAGAAGGGAAATTGCATGTAAATGGAAGGAGACCCTCAGGGGTATAAAAAATTACATACAAGAGGAAGTGAGGGGAAAGGAGGAAAAATATAAGGGGGAGAAATGAATTACAGTAGAGGGGGTAGAGAGAGAAGAGGGGAGGGGAGGGGGGAGGGGGGATAGTAGAGGATAGGAAAGGCAGCAGAATACAACAGACACCAGAATGGCAATATGTAAATCAATGGTTGTGCACCTGATGTGATTCTGCAATCTGTATATGGGGTAAAAATGGGAGCGCATATCCCACTTGAATCAAAGTGTGAAATATGATATATCAAGAACTATGTAATGTTTTGAACAACCTACAATAAAAATTAATTAAAAAAAAAAGATTGAATTAATTATCACAAAAACATTATCCAGCCCAGGAAACCCAAAGGGTATGTGTGTATCATTTTGGTTCTGAGGACTGAACCCAGTGCCTTGAGCATGCTAAGCAAATACTCTACCATTGAGCTACATCTCAAGTCCTGTTTAATTTGAGACAACCTCAGCACTCTTCCTCCCTTTTTAAAGGAACTCTTTATCAGTGAAGGAACCTAAGCAATCTCTGGTGCTATCTTTTCTCCTCAAGTAATTAAATAGAGAACCTAATGTGCACCGTAGATTCCAGTATTTTTGGATCTAATATTGCATTCCACTAAAATGAAACATTTCTTGTTTGGTGCAGAAAAAGTAGATACATTTGGAGAATGCTACTGCAAAATAGCTATGATTCATTCAGAGAAATGTGGGTTAGTATTTTAAAGGACAAAATGGCAGCATAGAAAGGGCTGCCAAGCAGTAACTATTTCACATTAAAGTGAAATATAATAATTAAAATCAATTACAACAAAGAATTTAGAAGTCCTGGTTTTATGTCAATACTATAAAGGGGAAGGGAATTCGGAACTTGTTAAATGTATTGCAATGCATAAACTGTACTACATGGATTTTTACTACTGTCTAGAAAATTGGTTTTATATCAATTAACACAAATAAGATAATTTTTATACCAGATGGATAATAAACTATTAGGCTGTAAAATATATGTTCTTTTTTTAGAACAGAGAAATAGAAAAAGAATGCCAAGTGGGAAATGTGAATGCTTAATGGGAAGTAATAAAAGAGGATTTAATAAGGATAACTACTGTGTAAAAGAAGGGAGTAACATGAATGCTATAGAAACAAATGGAAGGTATTTATAGGTATAAAACAAATTTTATAAATTAGGCTAATCTTTGGAGGTGGGCAGAAAGAAAGGAGAAAATAAATCCAGGAAAACTGAATGGCTTACATTCTTTTGTCCCCATAAAGAAATTAGTGAACCAGGCATGGTGGCATATGCCTGGAATTCCCGAGGCTCTGGAGGCTGAGGCAGGAGGATTGCAAATTTGAGGACAGCCTCAGCAATTTAGCAAGGCACTAAGCAGCTTAGTGAGACCCTGTGTCAAAATAAAACATAAAAAGGGCTGGAGATGTGGCTCAATGGCAAAGCACCCCTGAGTTCGATCCCTAGTACAAAAAACAAACAAATGAACAAACAAGAAACCCAAGGCAGTGAAAAACAGCAAAATTCAATCTAGCATCATTATCCAGATTGAGGGTGAATTGTGTGTTACAATTTTGTTATAGTGGCCATAGGTCTCAAATTCCATGGAAACATAATTAGGGAAAAAAAGTCACACTTAAGTGGTATTTTTTGAGAAGTAGGGACAGACATAATCTAGGTTTTTGACATGAATGGAAGGTCTAAGGCTAAGTTTGACAGAGGTTTGTGTGTGAGACAGAAGTAAAGTGATTTGGGCAATTTGAGTTTTGTATATATAAAGAGATTAACATAAAGTAGCACATCTGATGAAGTTTCCAGGTTCTGCAGACCTACCCCTTTTCCCCCTGACTTTTCTTAAATCAGTGGAATTTTCCAATAATGTAGTTGTTTATCTATACTGTCTTACCCTCTCAACTTTGGGGCTCTACTGCTTGAGAGAATCCCTAAAGAACCTGGCCTGTAGAAAGACTGAGATAGTTATCTTGAGATTTGAGTAATATAATCAAATAGGACAGTTGGGTTTAATTACTCCAAATAGGGTGGAGTAAGACAAAGAAAGAATAATCACAATATCTCTACCAAAAATCAAAATGCTAAGCTAAACTAGATGTATAGGCTCCTTAAGCAATAACAAGTGACAGTTTCATCTCTCCATTTTATATATGAAATCATTAAGGCCCAATGTGGTAAAGTCATTCACCCAAGATCTTCCAGCAGCTTAATGGCAGATCATGCCTTATGGGTTTTCAGTTTAGTATTCTTTCCCCTATTATGGACTGCTGTGGTATTGAATAAAGCAAGTAACATAATGTGTGATTTGAGAATGTCATTTTCCATGTTGAGTTTATATTTGCCCCACAAAAATAATGCTCACATAAAGCATTATAAGCAAAGGTTTAGAAAAGAAAGTAAATCAGGGTAAAAGGATATTAATATGACTTTTATGTCAAAAATGCACAAACAGACTAATTTGTCTAAATTTTGCCAAGGTTAGTCCATTCACCATATTAATGATGTGTAGAAATACTCAAATGCATCAATATTTAATTATGGCAAATGAGAGAGGCCAGTTTGTTTTAGTTGGAAATCTGAATTCTGAAATATAATTAAAATTAATGGATCTTTATTACCTTCAAATAATAAAATTACTTTTAAGTAACATAGTAAGTAATCAAATAAACTTTTGTTTTGCCAAAATTACTTGCCTATTACTTGCAAAATTACTTGCAAAACTATTCTGATGAATAGTTTCCAATTCGTATTTTATTTATTCCTTATACAGATGACAAATTTTTAAAAAATACTGTTATCTTTGGTATGTTAAATATCTATTTTTACTACTAATTTACTTAACATTTGTTTTTATTAAAGATTGCAAAGTTAAGTACCTCACAAACCTTTCCAAATGTTTTTTAATTATAATTTTAATACCTTTAATATATAGCTTTTTAAAAATTAGTGCATTGTGAACATACATAAAGGTGAAATTCATTAAGTTATATTCATATGTATACATAGGCAAGTTTGGTCAGATTCATTCCACCATGCCTCCCCTTTTCATGTCCCTCCTCCCTTCCCTTCAATCTCCTTCCTCTCTTCCTCTGATCTCTCTTCTATTTACACGGAATCTCCATATATCCCTGCTTTTTCTTTTTTCCCCTTATTCCAGTCTTATTTTGACCCCTAAATTTCTGGGTTTGTCTTAATAAACTTTTATTGAAATGTAATATTCCAAAAGAAAGCATAGATTCAGCTCAACAAATTATCACAAATTGAACATCATACACATAAAAACTACCAGGTTAAGAAATAATAACTTACTAACACCTCAGGAAACTACCTTTTACTCCTTCTCAATCACCAGTCCTTCCCTCCCCAGCAAAATATTAGCACTGTTTTAACACTATAGATTGGTTTTGTCTATTTTCAATTTTTTTTATTTATTAATGGGATCATAAGGAGATCAGAGTATGTGTGTGTGTGTGTGTCTGTGTGTGTGTGTACATATATGACTTTGTACAACTATGTGAAATTCATCGATGATGCATGTGGAAGAAGTTTATTTCCTTTGAAGTATAGTTTTCCATTAAATTATTACTCTATGATTCATTTCAATTTTATTATTGATAGACATTTGGATTGTCTCTTGTCTCTAGCTATTTTGAATAAAACTGTTATGAATGCTCTTGAACATATGTTTTAGTGCACGTCTGTACCAATTTCTGTGGCTTATCCAATAGGTGTGTAATTGCTGGATCAAATATGAGTATGTTCAGCTTTAATAGATATTCAAAGTTGTTATACTAATTTATATGCCTGACTGCTGTGTGTTAAAATCAAGTTGGCCCTTTTCTGTGTCAGTTCTTGGAATTGTTAAGTCTTGTATGTCCCTGTAGTTTGAAAATAAACTTCCCTGATTACTAATGGAGTTGAAAAACATTTATATGTATGTTTATTGATGACTTGGACATCCTTATTTGGAAGTGCCTGTTCATGTTACCCATTTTAATATCAGCTTCTAGGTCTATGTCATATATATAATATATATATATATATATATATATATATACACATACATACATACACACACACACACACACATTTATTTATTTATTTATTTATTTATTTATATGTGGTGTTGAGTATTGAACCTAGTGCCTCACACATGCCAGGCAAGTGCTCTATGCTCTACCACTGAGCCACAACCCCAGCCCATAGGTCTATGTTTTTTGAAATCAATTATTATCATATATTTGGTTATAGGTTCTATGTCACTTATGTGTGTTGCAAGTATTTTCTCCTAGTCTGGATTTTTTACTTTTATAATATATTTTAATGAATGGAACATCATATACTCCAATATATTAATCTTTTACCTTCAGGTTAGTGATTCATGTACCCATGTTAAGATAGTTTGCAACATAATAGAGATATATTCTAAGATTATTTTACCTTTCATATTTACATATACAATCCACAGGTTATCTATTAAGCATTTATTGTCATTTTATTATTATAAAATATTCATTTCTTCCCTGATCTTAAATTTTACATTTCTCATAACTGAATTATCCATATGATATATGCATGATTTTTCCTGGACTCTCAATTAAGTTCTATTTTTATATAGGCTATCTTTGAAGACTACCACTTTCTCTTTATTCAAACTTCTGATCAAATCTTATAGCAAGTGAAATAATTCCTTCAAACTATTTGATTGCCAAAGAGCTTTCTTATTTCTTGGCCCTTTATATTTCCATATTAATCAATGTATCAATTTCCACAGATGCTAGGGTTATAATTGGAGTTCTGTTTAATACTCAACATTTTGAGGAAGAATTGACATATTTCAATATTTAGTGTTCTAATCCATGAATGTGGTTTATTCCCTCACTGGTTTAGGTTTTTATTTTCTCTTAGAAATATTTTATAATATTTGTGTATACATATTTATTTGATTTGTTCCTATTTTGTTATTCTATAGTAAAAAGTATTGGTTTTTAAATTTCATTTTCTAATTGTGATATATGGAAATCCAAATGATTTTAAATAATTTTATATTTGTGTACTTACTAAATGTTTGCTTATACTAATATAAACAAATTTATATAAATATTTATTTATACTAAGGATTTATTGTATATTCTTTTGAATTTTCTAAATAATCATATTATTTTGAATTATTTTGTCTCATTTATTCCCTTCCAATTCTTATGACTTTTTTCCTTTCTTGATTATACTATGATATACTATAATATTGACTAGATGCAGTGTTAACAAATATTCTTATTTCACCTATATATCAGAGAAAAACATTTCCTCATTATACTAAATATTATGCTTGTTTTAAAACCACTTTTATCCAACTAGGAATGTTTTCTTCTATTTCTGAGCTGCAAGAGGTTTTGTTTTGTTTTATCTTTCTTGCATCTATTGAAAAATTATTTTATAGTGATTTACATAGATTTTCAAAGTTAAATCAACCTGATAATCTTCTAATAAATCCATTATGCTATTTTTAGTTTCTAAATTAACAAGAAAATTTGTATTTATGGTGCACAACATGATGTTTGGCCATTGTGGAGTGGAAAAATCAATCTATTTGTCCTACATAGCACTTGACCTACTGAGTTTTTGTGATGAGAATGCTTTCAATCTATTTTCAAGTATATAATATGCCATTAAGATGTACAATAGAGGGGGCAGGATTGTGGGTCAGTGGTAGAGCGCTTGCCTAGCATGTGTGAGGCACTGGGTTAGATCCCTAGCACCACATAAAAAATAAACAAATAAAATAAAGGTATTGTGCCCATCTATAACTAATTTTTTTTAAAAAAGATATACAATAGATCCCTTCAACTTTCTCCTCTTGTCTAACCATTGTGCTTTTAATAGTTTACCGCCCCCCACTTTTTGTATTGCTGTGTTTGGTATTTCTTTGAGACAGGGTCTTGCTATGTTGCCAAGGCTGGCCTCAAACTCAAGATCCTCTAGCCTTAGCCTCCCAAGTATTGGTTTTCAATGCATTAGTCAGTGTTTTTGTGTTCATATTCATGGGGAGAATTAGCTTTAAATTTCCTGCCTCATAAAGCCCTTGTTATGTTTTGGTATAAAGATTGTGGTGGTTATAAAATCAGTTTAGAGATTTTCCTATGCTTTGAACAAGCCATTTTTTGAGACATGCTTTGTTCTTATATGTTGAATATAGTTTACTAAAGGAAACTATCTGAGCCAGAAGATTTCTTTATGGAAAACTGTTAAATTATAATTCATTTGGGGGAGAGAGTATTGTGATGTCTCCTACATTGCTTTTTTTCCCATTCAAGACTATTCTGGCTACTTGGTTTCTTTCATGCTTCCATATGAATTTTAGAAATGTTTTTTCTAGGTCTGTGAAGAAAGTCATTGGCATTTTGATATGAATTGCATTGTATCTGAAGATTGCTTTGGGTAGTATGGTGATTTTAACAATATTAATTTTCACAGTCCAAGTAGATGGGAAGTCTTTCCATCTTCTAGTATGTTCTTAAATTTCTTTCTTCAGTGCTTTATAATTTTCACTGCAGAGGTCTTTTATTTCTTTATTAGGTTTATTCCTAGATTTGAGGATATTATGAATGAGATTGTTTTCCTAATTTCTTTCTCAGCAAGTTCACTATTGCACATAAAACCTATTGATTTCAGTATGTTGAATCTGTATCCTATTACTGTGCTGAATTTGTTTATCAGTTCTATGAGTCTTTTGGTAGAATCTTTAGGGTTTTCTCAGTATAAGCAAACAGGAATAATTTGACTTCCTCCCTTTCTATTTTATCCCTTTTAGTTACTTCTGTTATCTAATTGTTCTGGCAAAATTTAAATTCTATATTAAATAATAATGGCGAGAGTAGATACATTTGTTTTGCTCATGATCTTCGAGGAAAGACTATTGGTATGTCTTATGCAGGCTTCATTGTGTTGAGATACAAAACTCCTATAACTAATTTATTAAGGATATTAATCATGAATGAATGTGGCATTTATTGAAGGATTTTTCATCTATCAAGATGATCATGTGAATTTTATCCTTAATTTTATTTATGTACTAGATTGTCCTTATTAACTTACACATATTTAACTATCCTTGTATCCTTGGAATGAAACCAACTTGACCATGTTGTATCATTTTTTTAATGTGCTGTGGAATTCTATTTGCAAATATTATATTGAGGATTTTTAAATCTACATTAATCAGGGATATTGGCCTATAGATTTTTTTAATTGTGTCCTTGAAATGTATAATGAATTTGTAATAATTCCTTATTTTTTCTATTTTATGAAGTAGTTAGAGGCACATTGGTATTAATCCTTCTTTAGAACTCTGGATTTATGGGCATGTAGTTTTTTCTTTTCTTTCTTTATTTTTTAATTTAATTCATTTTATTTTTTTAAATACACAACAGCAGAATGCATTACAATTCTTATCACACATATAGAACACAATTTTTCATATCTTTGTATATAAAGTTTGTTCATGCCAATTCATGTCTTCATACATGTACTATGTTTTTTTGCATTACAATTCTTATTACACATATATACCACAAATTTTCATATCTCAAAATGTTCCCTAATTATCCTTTGAATTTCACTTGTACCTGGTATAATGTGTTTTTTTCGCCTCTAATTTTATCTATTTGGGTCTTCTCTTTCTTTTGATTAGTTCAGCTAAAGGTTTGTGAATTTCATTTATCTTTTCAAAGAAGTACATGTTTTCATTGATATTTTCTTTTAGTCTCTATTTCTTCTCTGATTTTTATTATTTCCTTCCTTCTACTGGTATATTTGAATTGATTTGTTCTTTTTTTCTAAGAACTTGAGATGAATTACTAGCTTATTTGCTTGAAATTGTTATGAATTTCCCTTTTTGTAATGCTTTTTCTGTGTTCCATAAGTACTGATATGTTCTTTTTTCCATTTTGTTTTATCCCAAGATTTAAAAAAAAAATTGCTCCCTAATTTCTTCAGTGACCCATTCTTCATTCAATAGTGAGTTTTTCAATCTTTATATGTTTGTATAATTTCTGTAGTTTCCTCTTGATGGTGATTTCTACTTCAATCCTTTGCTCTAAAAAGACATTATTTAAATTTCTTTTAAGACTTTATTATGGTCTAATTCATGGTCTACTTTGGAAGAAGTTCCATGTACTGATGAAAATACTGCATTCTGTATATTAAGGATATTTGATCTATAATGTGATTGATGTATTTTTGTTGACATTTTTGGTCTGGATGGTCTATATATTTATGAATGTGGGGTATTAAAATTACTACTATTTTATTGTGACCTATGCATCCCTTTATGTCTAGTAGTACTTGTTTTATAAAATTGGTTATCTGACATTTGGTATGGATATATTGATAATCATTCTATCTTCTTGGTGTTTTCTTCACTTGATCAATACATAGTGACTTTATTTGGCTTTTCTGATTTTTTAAAGTCTATTTTGTTTGGATATTAATATATCTACTCATGGTGGCTTTCAGATGTCTTTTGCTTAGAATATCATTTCCATCCTTTCACTTTCAGTCTATATGTCTTCATAGGTGAGGCAAATTTCTTGCTGGCAGAGTAATGTTGGGTCCAATCAGCCAGTCTATGTCTTTTAATTGAAGAATTAAAATCATTTACATTCAGCATTGTTTTTAAAGGGATGTATTTATTTCTGTCATTTTATTGTCTTTCTTCTGATACTTTGAGTGTTCTATGTTCATTTCTTCCTATGTTACTCATCTTAGACATTTGATGGCTTATTATATTTTTAATGTTTGATTCTTTTATACTTTTCATTTGTATGTATACTCTTCTAGTGAGATTTATTCTTTCACATGTTCTCATAAATATGTTAATCTTTATTGTCTTTTGGGTTTAGAATTCCAACTATCTTATGTAATGCCAGCCTAGTGGTCATAAATTCCTTTAATTTATCCTTATCTTGGAAGGTCTTTATTTCTCCTTTGATGCTGAGGAATAACTTTTCTGGGTATAGTAATATTTAATGATATTTAATCTTTCATGTCTTTAAATAAATAATTCCATACCCTCTTTTCCTTTAGAATTTCTGCTAATATAATGTGTTATTTTTATGGGTTTGACTTTAAATGTGATGGGACATTTCTCTCTTGCAGCTTTTAATATTACTTGTTTTGTACTTTTGGCAATTTAATATGCTGTAGGAATGTTCTTTTCTGATCATGTCTATTTGAAATCCTAAATGTCTCATGTAGCTAAATATCCATGTTTTTACCAATTTGGGAAACTTTCTATTAGATTTTTTAGGACTTCAGGATATATATCTTTTCCCTCTAAAATGCTAATTATTTGGCTGTTTGATCTTTTAAGTGGCATCCCAGATATCTTATGTATATTCTTTTCTTTCTCTTTGCCTTTTTATTGCTGTTTATATTATTTTGGCAGAATTGTCTTTACATTATAATATTCTTTCTTCTGCTTAATCCATTCCATTCTTGAGGCTTTCAAATGAGTTTTCATCAGGCAAAGTGAACTTTGCATTTCTAAATTTTCTATTTGATTCTTTAAAAAAACTTATTTAAAGGCTCATTTACATCCTGCTTTGTCTTTCTTAATTCACTCAGATTTTTATTTATATTCTCCTGGATTTCATTGAGCTTATAAAACAATCATTCTTTTGATTTTTTTTGGCATTTTATCCACTTCAGTACCCTTAGGATCCATTACTAGAGAATAATGGAATTTAGGAGATGTCATATTGCCTTGCTTTTATTTTTCTTATGTTTCTATGTTGAGGTTTGCATATCTTTTGGAATGGATATGATACAGTTTTGGAGTGACCAATGGTGAGATCTCTTGTAGGTATGATGCCCATAAAGGTTGTGTTATTTCTACCATGGCTATGTAAGTGAGTATCCAGGAATTAGACATCCAACCCCCTCTTGCCATTCCTACTTGGGGACAGATTTTACCACCTCCTATTCTTTAAGTTGAAGTATTTTCCAAGGTTTGGGTAGGACTAGGTCTTGGCTGGCATATGATGAAATTCTTTTCAGCTGGGTGTGTGGCTCAGCAGCAGAGTAAGTGCTGTAAGTGCTGGGAGGGTGTGCAGCATTACAAAGAAGAAAAAAGAAAATACAAAACAAATGAATACCAATGAATCAAGAATACCACCATTAACAACTAAAAAAAGAAACAAGAAATATAGACTAAAAAGTTAAGAAACATTAAATTAATAAAAGGAAATGATTGAATTGAAAAAGAAAAAGGGAAAATATAGGATAAAAGCAAATAGTGATAACAGAAAAGAAAAAGAAAAAAAACCATGGGGCTGGAGTTGTGTCTCAGAGGTAGAACGCTTGCCTAGCATGTGTGAGGCACTGGCTTCAATCAGCCGCACCACATAAAAATAAAATAAAGGTATTGTGTCCATCTACAACTAAAAAATAAATGTTTAATTTTTTTAAAAAAAAGGAGAAAAGAAAGAGAAAAACATAAAAGAGCATCAACAAAAATGTGTTACTATGTAGAAAAGTTTCACTCTGCCAAGGTGCTAGAATGAGTGGACAAGAGTTGAAATCCATAGCCTACGCCAGGCAAAGCTTCTATTTGTCTTCTTAGGTTATGAGCCCTGTGGACAGAGAAAAGACCTCCTCTTTCTTGTGGTGCTTGTCTGGTAGACTAGCAGGATTGATGTGTGGCTTGGGTTAGCTAGGATACTTCCCAGTTGCTTAGCATGCTGAAATGTGCTAGGTGGGAATGCAGAACTCTCTATGTAAAGATTTTCTCTGGTACTATTTGGATTGTACACTCTGGGAGCAGGATAGATGCCAGTGCTGTGGTTTGTCAAAAAGCTAATGCTCCACTCTACAAAAATTATTTCTGGAGCTTCATATCCTATGTACTTGGAGGCTGGGTATAACAGGCTCTGCACATGAATCTGTTTGCCTTCTATGGTGGAAATAGGGTATACAGGCTTAATGATCTGTTTGGGGGCTATGGCAGCAAATTCTGCACATTCTTCTGACCATGATTTTGTTCTCACTCTTGGTTCCCACATGTCATCCCAGGCAACTGTTTTCTCCTTCAGACTCTGAAAACAGGTATCATACCATTTCCAAATGGAAGCACTTTCTGTTCATCCATGTATTGCAATCTCATATCCCTCTGCAATGAATTCTCAGCAAGTTTGCACAGAGTCTCTCTCCTGGGCTGAAATGACTCTAAAAGTCCTTGATCACTCAGCCAATATGATGATATTCCTGAGGATTCCCAGACTTAGAAAAATGCAGTGAACATTGACTCTCAAAATTGTATGCACAGACAATAGGACCCTTCACAAGATGCCTCCCAGTTACAGCACTGGGAAGTGTAAGGAATATCTCCAGAGCCAGTTCACCATGCAAATCTTAGGACTGTTGATTGTTTAGACTATATTTCTGCAGAATGCTAAATCCTGTGCCAATGATGCTCACTTGGATTTTCCTTGTTTCGTCTCTACCTTCCCCTGGGGGAAATGTACGCTCCTTGTGCCACACTCCTGTGCAATCAGTGCTGGAGTGCTGTTTCACCCTCTATTCTACTATCCAACTTCTCTGGGTTTCTCCAAGTCTCTGTTCACTAATGAGCTCCAGAATTTTCCCATGGTCATTCAACTCAATAGCAAGCATATTTCAGTTTTAATTCTATTTCATGGAAAAGCAGGCAAGTGCTTAATGCTTCTAATCTGCCATTTTGGCAATATTTTTACTTTTTGAAGGTAAAATCATTATGGTTTTATGTAAGATTTAGCCTTTTATCAACCATGAAATGTTTCTTGTTATTCCTAGTAAGGATTTTGTCTGGAAGTCTTTGCGTTATGGAATTACATTTATGCTAGCTTTCTTTGGATGAAGAAGTATATTCTTCACTCCTACTTTTAATTTTTCTGCCGTTTTAGTGTGTGTCTCCTAGAAAAACAATACATTATATATTATGTTTTTGCTTCTTCATTCAAATATTTATTCATATTACATTTAATGTAATTGCACATATATTTAGATTTAAATCTGCCATATTATTTTGCTTTCCATTTGCTTCATTTGTTTTACTCTTCTTCCCTGACTTGCTTTTAGCTTATTTACGCCCCCCCAGGATCTTGCACATGTTAGGCTAATACTCTATCACTCAGTCCTATTTATTTATGTATGTATTTATATATTTTATTATTTTAAGACGGGGTATCACTTAACTTTCCCAGGCTGGCCTTGAACTTGGGATCTTCCTGCCTCAGCCTCCCAAGTAGGTGAGATTACAGCTGTGGGTCACTGTTCTCGGCTACTTTTTCGTTTACTCAATGTGTGTTTTGTTATTCAGTTTTCTCCATTTAATAGTGCATTGGTTATACATTTTTTTTGCTATTTTTATTGTGGTAAACCTAATGACAGTAAAATTTGTATATATTGTTACAGTCTAAAACAAGGATCTTTGAGTACTTCATATTTTACTTCAGATTTATGCACTATTTTTGGCAGGGAGGGTATCAGGAATTGAACCCAGGGTGGTTAACCATGGAGCCACATCCCAGTCCTTTTTATATTTTTAATTTTGAGATAGAGTGTCACTCAGTTACTTAGGGCCTCGCTAAATTCCTGAGGCTGGCTTTGAACTCATGATCCTCCTGCCTCAGCCTCCTGAGCTGCTGGGATTATAGGCATGCACCGCTATGACTGGCCAGATTTATGCACTATTGTCATGTATTTTTATCTTCCCCCTCTTCACACGGTGTAGATCTTATTATTGCTGTGTACTGCCAAAGTTTATTTAGATTTGCTTATATATTTACCCATTTACCCCTTTTCCCTCTTATTCTTATGTTTTTGATCCTTACATTGGCTTCATTTCCCTTCTGCCCCCAAATTCATCCTACTACTTCTTGAGAGGAGCTACTTGTGATGAAATATGTTTTCAAAATAGTTTTATTTCAAACTCTATCTTTGAAGAAGATTTTTCTGGAAATATAAGTTGGCAGTCATTTCCTTCAGCCTTCATTTTTTTAATATTTATATTTTAGTTGTAGTTAGAAACAGTACCTTTATTTTACTTATTTTTATGTATTTTGAATCCAGGGCCTCATACTTGCTAGGCGAGTGCTCTACCACTGAGCCACAACCCCAGCCCCTCAGGCCTTCATTTTATCATCCCATTGTTTCTATTTTCCCTTACTTATGTTGGTAAGTCAGTTTATTATTTTTGAGACATTTTTGAGTCTTACTTTTTTTTTCTTTGAAGATAGTATGTTATTTTCCCTCTGGGCACATTCTATATTTTCTTTTTTTGTCTTTGTTTTACAAAAGTTTTATTATATTATTTTGAGATGTGGTTTTCTTTTTTTGGGGCGGGCACTGGGGATTGAACTCGGGGGCACTCAACGACTGAGCCACATCCTTAACCATATTTTGTATTTTATTTAGAGACAGGGTTTCACTGAGTTGCTTAGTGCCTTGCTTTTGCTGAGGCTGGCTTTGAACTCATGATTCTCCTATCTCAGCCTCCTGAGCCACTGGGATTGCAGGGTGTACCATTGTGCCTGGCAAGATGTGGTTTTCTTTAACTTTCTTCTGCTACATGTTCATATAAATTTAATCTGTGATTGAATGACTTTATCAGGTTATGAAAATTCTTAAGAATTGTTTCAAATATTTCTTTTGACCCCATCCTCTTTATTTCTCTCTGAAGTACCAAATGCTAGACTCAGTTCTTTTATGGGCCTTAGCCCTACAAATGCTCACTACCTTGGTTGCTTTCTGATGTATTTATTAAATAGACACAAGTTTTAAAAGATATTTTCTCTATATTATGTATTTTTTATTTAGTGGGAGGATTGGCCTAAATTGATGTATTCTGTCATTGCTAGAATTTAAAATCTATGAAAGACAACTTAATAAAATCACATTAATGAAGATATTCAAGTAAAATCTTAAAAAGGACATGTATTAGTTTATTGGTTTCTTTCATGTTAAAATCTAAATATAATTTTATATTATTATGTGGTCTGAGTGATATATCGATTTCTGTATATTAAAATATATATTTTAGAGCTACGGTTGTAGCTCTGTGGCAGAGCACTTGCCTAGCACGTGTGAGGCACTGGGTTCGATCTCAGCACCACATACATGTAAATAAAATAAAGGTCCATCAACAACTAAAAAATATTAATATATATATATATATATATATATATATATATATATCCTATAGTTTTAATAAAATAATTCATTTTATAAATTTTTTATTTGTTCTTTTTAGACATACATAACAGTAGAGTGTATTTTGATGCATTATAAGAACATGGAGTATAACTTCCCATTCTTCGGGTTGTACATGATGTAGCGTTACACTGGTGGTCTATCCAAATTTGAATAGAGGACAAGTTATGTCAGATTCATTCTACTGTCTTTTCTATTCCCATACCCAACCCCTAACTTTCATTTCCCTTTGTATAATCCACTGAACTTCTATTCTTCCCTCCCACTCCCTTATTGTGTGTTAGCATCCCATATCAGAGAGAACATATGGCCTTTTTTTTTTTTTTTTTTTTGCTATTGGCTTATTTCACTTAGCATGATAGTCTACAATTTCATCCATTTACCAGCAAATGCCATAATTTTATTCTTCTTTATGCTGTGTAACATTTCATTGTGTATATATACCACATTTTCTTTATCCAGTCACCTGTTGAAGGGCACCAAAATTGGTTCCTTAGCTTATCTATTTTGAATTGAGCTGCTATAAATATTGATGTGACTACCTCACTATAATATGCTGGTTTTAAGTCTTATGTGTATACACCATGGGACAAATGGTAGTTCCATTCCAAGTTTTTTTGAGGAATCTCCATTGTGCTTTCCGGAGTTCAATAATTTGCACTCCCACCAGCAATGTATGACTGTATCCTTTTCCCCACACTTTGGCAACGTTTGTTGTTACGTGTATTCTTGATCATTGCCATTATGGCTGAGTGAGATGGAATCTCAGTTTGGTTTTAATTCACATTTCTCTAACTGCTAGAGATGTTGAACATTTTTTTTTTCATATATTTGTTGACTATTCATATTTCTTCATCTGTGAAGTTCCAGTTCAGTTCCTTTGCCCATTTATTGATTGGGTTATTCTGAGGTGTAGGTGGAAAAGATTTTCTCCCATTCTGTAGGCTCTCTGTTCACATTATTGATGGTTTTCTTTTCTGTGAATAAGTTTCTTAAGTTTGATACTATCCCATTTATTGATTTTTTTTACTTTACATATTGTACTTTAGGACTCTTGTTGAGGAATTCAGTTCCTAAGCTGATATGATGGAAAGCTGGACCTACATTTTCTTCCAGTAGGCACAGGGTCTCTAGTCTAATGCCAGTGTCCTTGACCAATTTGAGCTGACTTTTGCACAGGGAGAGATATAGGTAGAAATAGATGAGATATAGGTATATATATAGGGTGAGATATATAGAGATATAGATAGGGGTTCAAATTCAATCTACTACATACGGTTTTCCAGTTTTCCCAGCACCATTTTTTGAAAAGGCTGTATTTTCTCTGATGTATTTTTATGGTACTTTTGTTTAATATAAGATAATTCTATTTATGTAACCTTTTATTATTTCATTAAACAACATATTTCCATATCGAAAGAGAACACTTGTGTTTTTCTATTTTCTCCCTAGGGTTTTCTCAGATAAGTGTTGCAATTCAAGACTGGGAAGTAGTAGAAAAAATCCTCCATTACTTCACTCCCTAATAGTTATTTGGTTTTGTTTGTAAGCTATCTTGAATATCATCAGTGTATATCAACTATCAAATCACAACTTATCAGATAGTTCACAATATGTGATACCAAATGGAAGTGATTTTTTTTCCAGAGATCTCTTGATTGATGGTTGAAATGATAACTAATTTTCACCCATTAATTTGCCTTTATTTTAAATGTTCTATATAGTCTCCCTCTTTAGAATTATATGTATCTGCCACTTGAATGAGTGTATATAGGCTTGTATAACAATGAAATTAAACCATTAATGAGTAGGCTCCTTAAGGGGTAGACAAAAGGGGTCAGAATTTGTGTCATACTTAAGAAGGCATAAGTGTGACAGTCAAAATTTAGTGTCTGGTTATTGATAGTCAGGGACAGACTCTGAACTTACGATTGATGAATCCAAATGGCAGTATACCCATGAAGGCATTACTAGAAATGGTGGGCAATTGAGGCATTGGTATTCCCTGAAATGTTGCAAGTAGCAAAGAGCATGGTAACTTACTTTATTAATAAAGGGTTAGAAAAGGAAGATAAATTATGGAAGATTCTACTATGTGCAATACAGATAATTTCCTAATGAGTTTTGTGTTGAAACCAAAATATACAGGTTCTTTTTAAAAACATACTCATGGAAAGATGGTGGAATGAGATGGACATTATTAACCTAACTACATGTATGAAGACACAAATGGTGTGATTCTACTTTGTGTACAACCAGACATATGAAAAAATTGTGCTGTATATGTGTAATGTGAATTGAAATGCATTCTGCTGTCATATATAAAATTAGAAAAAATTTAAAATGCCAAAAATACCATACTTATGGTAGACAGTAATGAGAAAACCAAATAAGAACTCTGGAGTTAAATTGTTATTCACACCTCCCTACTGCTGGCATTCTCCAGTCAAGTTTTCTGTGGGAAAGAAAGAGAAAGAAAGGAAGAAAGAAGAAAGAGAAGGAAAGAAAAGGAAAAAGGAAGGAAATAAATAAATAAAAAAGAAAGAAAGAAAGAAAGAAAGAAAGAAATTGACAGTAACTTAATTCACCAGCTGTTTCATGGCTTTCTAATCCTGGCGATTTGAAAACCCTGCACACAAAGACTAATTATCAAAACTACTTTTCCTAATTTTAGCAATGATGATAATTGGAAACAGAACTTATTCCTTCTTTATTATTCATATATTATCTTATTTTAAAATTGTGTATTGAGTATTTTTAGTTAGCCAGAGACTCTGAAGTTCTCTAGATTTTCTATTTACTTGGAGAACCCTTTGTGGCAAATGAACAAAAGTAGTCTTCACTCTTTGTGGTCCTCTAATGTCTTTACTCAGAAAATATTTTTCTTTTGACCTAGTTCATTGTTTTCAGTTGTCATCAGGGAATTAATTCTGACTCATAATAAACTATAGGAAGCAATCACTTTGCAAAATAGTATAGGCCAATAAAATGATTATGCATGTAAAATCATGCAAAATTATGTGTGTGTGTGTGGGGGGGTACTGGGATTGAACCCAGGGCCTCATATCTAATAGGAAAGCACTCTACCACTTAGCTACATTCTCAGCCCTATTTTAAAATTTGATTTTGATACAGGGTCTTACCAAGTTGCTCAGGCTCACCTTGAGTTTGTGATCCTCCTGCCTCAGCCTCCTGAGTAGCTGGGATTATACTTTGTGTGATACCATGTTGGCCTAATGCAAAATGATCTTAATCATCAATGGGAAAATTTAATTATTCTATGAGCCTTTGAAAATTCTTGTCAAAATACTAAAACTCTTATCTTTACTTATAAATGTGTAGGAAATGAAAAAAAAAGTAATCTAGATGTTTACTTAGTACTTTGCAATATAAGACATTAGTGACTTTGAGAATTAGTGTTTTCTTTGTGAAGAACTTATTAAGAGTAGTTTGAACAGTGATGGCTTTCTTCTTATCTATCATATCACTTATAAAATAGAGCAAGAGTCTTTCTTTGGTTTCATGAATTACCATACTCTTTTATAAGACTCGATCAGCTTTCAACATTTTTTGTTCATTCAATCTTATAAAATATCTCTAATTTTTCATTTAATGTTATTTTTTTTTTTGCTGATATCACTTTCTCTGGGACAATTATCATCCTTTTCATCACAATCACTTCCATCTAATATGTCACTAAATTCACTTTCCACAAGTTTCTCTGGTCGTGTGTGTGTGTGTGTGTGTGTGTGTGTGTGTGTATGTATATGTGTGTGTGTATGTGTGTGTGTGTGTGTGTGTTTTCTTCTTTTTCAGTGCTGGGGAATGAACCTGAGGGTTTTTGCATTATTGGCAAGTGCTCTATCACTGAGCTACATCCTTAGGACCCTGTGTATATATCTGGCATCCTTTCAAATGATAGTGGTCATGCTATTTTCTAGCCCTATCTTTTTGTGTTGCACTTACACTTTGTTTCTCATTTTTGTAAAATATCACATCAACTATTACAGAGAAATAAGGAAGCAACACAACTATATACTTTGCTGTCTCTGTGTAAACTGAATAGCAAATACCCAGTAATCAATCACTGACAGACTCTGAAAGATGGGACACAATTTGCCACAAATCATGACACTGTTATTTAGGGAGTGATCAGTGGACTAAATAGCTGGCATTAAAGTTTGGCTTTAAACAATTTCTAAGAGTTAATGTGCTGTGGTAACTGAAATTCAAATGGTGTCATCTGAGACTGGTATTATTTAGCTAAGCTGTAGTAACTGGTTTGTGCAAATAAGAACTATGCAAAAAGAGAACCATATATGTAAGCATTTTCTGCTTGGTGAACACTTATGGGTGAAATTTACACTGGTGAAGTCACTATAAGGAGGCACTGAATTTCATAGGATCTTGACAAGCATCTCACCAGACAATAACTTAGTAGTTTTCCTCTTGTAGCTTGCTAGCATCTCAATATTTTGGGATCCTCCTTGAATAATTAGGGATCTCTTTATCCAACAAATATTTAATGAGGCACTGAGTTTAGAGTACAGTATTGGCCAAATAGGATATGAAAAAAATTCAGAAACTTCAAAAATCACCAATGTGAAATGACTTGTTAGTTTTAATAGAACCAAGAGATGTCACTTGATAGGCTGTGGAACAAGTCAAAAAGGAAACTCACCCATATGGAAAATTATGAATAAAATGATCCTGAGATATCATTGGTGGCTATAACTCTGCAGTGAAAGAGAATGATGCTGCAGGACGCTAGTTGTGGTGCCACTACAAAATGAGCCAGCTGAACTGCCAATGTTTTATAGTTTTCACTGGGTTTATCCATTATTTATGATCACCAAATTATTTTTTAGTATTTTTGTTTAGGTAGAGTAGTGTTGGAGGAATTTCATTTATCATTAGAACACAAAACAAAACATGTCCCCTGATGTGACATTGTGAAATTTACTATGTGGCACAGAATAAATGATGATCTGTAACTCAAGCTGTTATTATCAATGCTGACTCAATGAATGACAGCAGAAAACCACTTAAGTTTTTTATGTTTTAGTTTTCAAGCTGTTTAAGAGTAATTTTAAGAGTTTGCTTATCTCATGGAGATGTGCAATTTAGGAAGCAATGGTTTTAAAGTATTTTGTTCAATATGGATAAAAGTGTCCAAGCTATTTTAAAAACACTTAACCATAATTACAAAGTTCTTACTTGAATCTAACCATTGTAATCATTGGTATTATCTAACTTCAAAATCATTTTAAAATTATACGCAGGCCCAAATAAATCATATTTAGATGTCAATGACAAATTAAGTATTTCCTAGGAAGTAGTAGTGTGTGTAATATGACTTCTAACATTAAGGCAATATAATTCTGCTTTCAAGTGCCATACCACAGTGCTATTTTTGTTGGTCAAAAATATTCATGAATTAGGAATTTCATATTATTTAAGTAACAGGCCAATGATGAATTATATTTCTTTCCTTTGTCCTAGTTAAGACTATTCCCCTCTCTTAAGTCCCTATTTCTTAATCAAGTGTGATGCAATCTGCCCTATAAAAAGTATAGGTATTTTTGTCTATCATAATATCCCTCCATTTATTGTCTTTTTCCTACTGCCTATCAATATATTATGATAGATCCATTATTTATTGGCTATGTAAAATTGACCAAGTTACATAATATCTAAAAACTATTTCATGCTCAACTATTAAATTCATAATAGTACTAATATTATGCTAATTGAGATGGTAAAACATTAAGTATTTCAAATAGAATCTGGGAATCAGTACATGTTTAACAAATTTAAATATTATTTTCATTACCCTGGAACAGAAGTTAAACATTTTTCCTCATGCTTAGTGGTTTCATATTTTTGTCCATTCGAAAAACCTTCTGTTGTCTGGCATGATCTTGATTTGATTAATAAAATATTCAGATGAGGAAAAGCACTATATCTGTTATTCAATTGCACATAATAAGTAGGAAGCTAAAATGCTCAATTGAATTAATTTCCCATTTAAGAGAAAATAGATTATATTTGACTTCCAAACCATTCAAAATATAATTTGTTCATCAATTATTAAGGAATTTCTTTAGAATGCCATAGAACCTTAGGATCTTTCTTATAACCATCTGTTATGATTGCATTATGGGAGTATAGATGAGTCAGTTAATAGAGAAAGCTAGTCAATAAAGTCTTTGGCCGGAGTCAATTGTATTGTGTTGTCTAATTGATTCATTTTTTATTTTTAAATTTAAATTATTTTATTTTTAATCAAAATATAATAATTATACCTATTTATGGGGAACAGTGTGTGTGATGTTTTATACATGACAACTTTTAAAAAAGAATTTCTCAATTTCATTCTTGGCAGGCACAACCTTCTTTTTTCTGTTAGTAACCTATTCTCCATAACTGACTATCAAAATGGAGTGACTCGTGTTGGAAGGTATTTCTGTAATACCTTTTCTACAAATATCCATGATGCCAATTGGAATAGCTCTGGTATCCATGTTGATCTTGTTCATTTTGAAAGGCAGTTGTGCCAAAGCTGCCTTGTTTGCCCCTATTTGACCATACTTTAATCCATCTAGCTTCTGACGACTCCATCTCTGTCACCAGTGACCCTGATTCTCTCTTTGGACTTGATGCTTCTTTCTGGCCTCTGTGGTACTTGCTCTTGGATTCCTCTCAAGGACTTTGGCATGGATCTGATTGAATATGAAGCTCTTTAGAGGGCTTTGAGTTTTATGATTTCCTCAGAATCAGTTTCCCTGGCTCCAATAGACTGGCCCAACAACAGTCAAGCTTAACTGTCCCGAGGATTCAGCTAATCTAAGACAGCATTGAGAGATGGATTTTATCAAGGCTCTATCTGAAACTTTGAACTTACATAGAATTATTTTCTTTAATAGCTTTCAATTATTCTTAGGGGGAAATAGAATTTTTACTTCAAATATATATCTTTGAAACTTTAGAAGAAACGACATTCAAAATATAGAATTCTACTTAACACATTATGGTCGCATGGCTATATGCCTCTTTATTCTGTGGTGCTGCTGAATGCCACCTTAAACATATCAAAAAATGCAGCCACATGGTTTTCCCTCTGCTATAAAATGTTTGTGACTAATGGCATCTGGTATCAACCTTAATACATAACAGAAGACTTCCCATTTCTGCTACTCAGAAGAAAATGCAAGTAACATCAACCTCAAAGCATATTAGAGAGCTTTCATGATATTTGAGGCCAAATTTCCAACAGGCATTCTTGCAGGAATGATTAAATCCTCATGATTTTCAAGTATCACCGTAGCAATGAAGAGTTTCTCATGGTTTTATTTATGTGTCTGACATCAAACAGTAATGGTTTCAAATAATAAAATACAATGGAAATTGTCAACATTTTCAGCTTTCAATTAGCAATATTGTTTTAAGTACTTAACTTTGAAGTAAAGATTTGCACATTTATGACATTTATAAATGAAAACATTTGGCTGACTCATTTTAATGGTTGAATCATGAGAGATGCATATTTCAGAGGAGCATTGCTATTTTTTTATTACCTAGTTAGTATTCCAGTACAGTCATTTATTTTAAACATGTCAACTTTCTTAAGTTGTTCGATTTAGCAATCACTAATTGCTAGCAATACACTATTTAAATCATCTGGGAACTTCTGTAGGCTAAAGCCAAGGTTAATGTTCTGAATATGAGAATGGTATTTGAATATTTTTCTAAGATGAAATAATGTATGATATGAGACTAACCTGAAACTGGAGGAGGTCATGTTAGCAAAGAATGCAAACCAAATACCAGATCCAAATAAATAGGTACTGGCACTCAGCAGAGGCTTATAACATTTCAAAAAAAAATGGCAGAAGCTCAGGATATTGAGTTCAGTGGGGAGGTCTGGTGGCATACAAAACCAGCCTGTAGGAAACTCAAACATGAGCAAAGGCAGGTTAGAATAGAGGCTATAAGCACAGTGGTAGAATGTGATGGTTATGGAGAATGCTGAGGAAACAAGGGGCCCATATCAGTTTGATTCTGTTTTCCTAGGCTGACAACTAACATCACATCTGAAAAAACTTAGTCCCACAAAATGAATACTTAACCTCCTTGTGGGGAATTAAAGGTGTTAAAGTATTTTAATTAAAGAACCAATAAGACTATGGTAACATGGATGTTGTCTAAGATAATGGCAGTGAAAGAGGAAATTCAATGGTGGATACAAAATGCATCATAACTAAAGAACTGATTGAGTTTGAGGATTAGTTGGAGGTAGAGACAATGTCTGTGAACTTTTCAAATTTAGGACACCTAGAACCAGTTGATTGAAAATGGATAAGCTACTAGGAAATGGTCTTTGGGATGAGGAGGAGGATCAGGTTTGTGTTATGAAAGCTGAGTTTAATGTGACTGTAGAAAAAGTTATGGAAACAAATGATCCATGTGAGGAAAAATAGTCCATGTTTCATCATGGTGAATGTTCTTTTATTCTTTTATGTAATGGTTTGTTGTCATCAATAATGCATCTATTGCTTGCAGTACTAAGTGTACTATTGAGATGATAACATAGGAGGCAAAACATTTACATTTACAAAGAATATTCCTTTCTTCTTAATAAGACTAATTTGAAATTAAAAATAAAAATTATTAAATTATACTTTTTAGTTACAGAGCCAAATTCATTTAAAAATATAAAATGTTCAGGCTGTAGGTAGCTCTAGGGGGTGTCATCATATAATACTATATTTAAAAATGTACTCTAGATTTGTACATTACTCAACCTGAGTGGTTATGTTCAGGGATATCAGATAAAGTATTCATAAATTTTATCCTTTAAACTGACAAAACTATCCTATGTACATATATGAATGTACCACAGTGAATAATATTATTTATATATATATATATATATATATATATATATATATATATATATATATATATATATTATTTTTGCTATGATGACTCATATTGTATTAATTTTAAAAAAAAAGAAACAGAAAGGCCAGTAGTGTGGAGGAAAGGGAACATGGGGAGGGAAAGGGGAAGTTCTGGGGACTTGGGGACTAAATTGGAGCAAATTGTATTTCATGCTTATATAATTACATCAAAATGAACCCTAATATTATATATGACTATAATGCACTAATAAAAAATGAGGAGAAAATAAGACTTGACTTGAAAGTAAACAACTATAATAAATGAGACATAAATGAGACAAAACATTCTATTTCCACCAAATAAATTTTAAGCCTAAGAACAAACTTAATCCAAAATATATAAGACCTATATGAAGAAAATTACCAATATTCAAGGAGAGTCTTAAAAGGATAGGGTAAATGAAGACTCCTTCCTGGATGAATGCCTCAGTATTATTAAGATGCTAATTTTGGACTGGGGTGTAGCTCAGTGGCAAAGTGTTTGCCTCACATTTGTAATGCCCTCGGTTTAATCCCCAGTTCAAAAAAAAAAAAAAAAGACAAAATAAAAAAGATGCTAATTTTAAATCAGGTCAATATATGCATTTTGCACAGTTTTCATAATCATTCCAATAGTATATTATTTTTTCTTAGCCTGAAAATATGGATTTTAGTTTACAAAAAATATTGAAAATTCTATGGACAAAATTTAGAAAGAAATGCATAGAGAAACATGTAACATTGTGGTGGTAATTAGTCTCACAGATACAATAATATCTGGAAAATCCACAGTAACCAAAATGGGTATTTGTGTACAGACTGATTGATAGATGATTTGAGAAGAACTAAAATACAAAAGAGATATAATAGTAGAAACGAATTTATCACAATGCACTATTGGTATTTCAAATCAGGATTGAAAGATTAGGTGACTGATTAATGGTATAGAAGTAACAGCTTAAGAATGTAAGATAATACATTTAGATAGTCATATATGTCAGACATATTAGAGATATGCTAAATGTATAGATACCAAAATTAAGCAATAAAATGTATAGTGAAAATACTGTTGAAAATAACAGTTTTGACAGATGACTGTAAATAATAAAAGTCAAAGAAAATCATAAACTTGAAAACTTATATATTCATAATGTCTACTTAGAAACATATACAATGTATTGGAAAAATATGACATAATGTAGTGGATAGAAGTATCCCATGGTAAACACTCTTAGTAATTAATATGAAAAAATTACTAAAGATATGAAGAGGTAATTCATAAAATATTTTAAAATTCCAAGTCCTCCTAGTAATCAAAGAGGTTGACATTTGAAAATATTCAGTGTCACTTCTATATTAAAATATGACAAGGATATAACAAGAAAGAGTATTATAGTCCAGCCTCTCACATGAAAGTATATCCACAAATTCTAAACTAAAAATATTAAAATATTTGTATAGGCTAAATTAAATTGTTAGCTCCCCTCTCCCAAATTCACATTCATGCCCTAACCCCTGTACCTTACAATATAATCTTGTTCAGAGATAGGATCTTTGCAGAGGTAATAAAGAAAAAATAAGAATGTTAGGGTGGGCCCTAACCTGACTGCTGTTCATATGAAAGGAGAAAGTTTGGAGACAGTTATGTGTACATGAAGAATATCCTGTGAACATAAATCTGACCATCAGGAAGCCAAGGAGAGAGGTCTGCAACAGGAACTGACACTAATTTTGTTTTTCAACTCTTCAGAACTGTAATACAATAATTTTCTGTTATTTAAGCTGCCCAGTATGTGGTACTTTTTAATGCCAGTTCTGACAGATCAATATAATACCTAATCCAGCAATACGGAGAAAGGATAATAAATTATAAAAATAATATTTATTCCTAGGATAGAAAGTTAGTTTTTGTATTTAAAAATCAATGTATTTTAGAAAGAGGGAGAGAAATCATTAGAGCAGGTTGAATTCCACACCTTTGTGACTATGTCAGGGTGTATCTTGGTGTTGTATATAACTAAAAATACTAAATTTTAAAAACTGATATCAATAAGTGACAAAAATATTGAAAAAGTTCAACAACCATTGTTTTTTTAAAAATCTTAGTAAATGAGGAATATCAGGGAACTTCCTAAATTGATAAAAAATATCTACAGAAATTTTACAGCAATTTTTATAGTCAGTGGCAAAATATTAAGAGGTTCCCCCCAGAGACTGAGAATGAGTCAAAGATTCCTGCTCTCACCACTTCTATTTAACATAATGAAGGAAGTTCTAACCAATGTAATAAATCAAGAAAAAAGTAAAATGTCCATGGATTATAATGGAAGAAATAAATAATATAGACTGGAATTAAAGAAAGAAAATTGAAATAAAAGTGAGGAAAACTAAAAAGATCCGCAAAAACTAATATAATTACTTAGCAACATTCAAATATACAAACATCAATTATATATAGAAAAATTTAACACAGATAAGATGAAATATTATAAGGTATTATTTACAATAGCATCAAATCCCTAGGAATAAACCCAACAAAATATGTGCAAGTTCTCCACAATAAAAACTACAAAAGATTCTCATGATAACATAAGAAAAACCTAAATAAATGGAGGGATATGTCACGTTTATGATTGAAAAATGCGATGTCCAGAAATGTCAACTCTCCTCAGTTTACTCTATGGACTTAATACAACCACAGTAAAAATCCTAGCAGTTTATTTTATTCATTTCTTTTTTGGGGAGAATCTGACAAACTGATTCTAAATTTCATCTAGAAATCAAAGTGCCAAAAATATACAAAGAAAAGGCAATTTTATTTTTTGTTACTGGGGATAGACCCAAGGCACTGTACCACTGAGTTATAACCCCAGCTCTTTTTATTTTTTTAAATTTTGAGCCAGGTTCTTGCTAAGTTGCTGAGGGCTTTGCTAAATTGTTGAGGCTGATTTTGTTTTTTAAAATGCATTAAAATTTTATTTTAATATATCTTTCATATATACAGACACAAAAAACTTATTGTACAATTGGATGAATCACCAAAAAAGTGAAGAAAATCTGTATCATCACCACCCAGGTAAAATCAGAACACCGAGACTGCAAAAATCCCACTACATATATTTTTTCAGTAATTACCCTTTCTTTCTTCCAAAAAGTTACCACTATTCCCACTTAATTTTTTAAAATGGGACATAAAAATTGTATGTATTTATGAACTTCCATGGGCTGTTTCACTACATTTATATCTTGTGTAATGTTTAAATCAGATTAACTCTATCTTATCAAATATTGATCATTCATTTATGGCAAAAACATGAAAAACATCTTTTTTCCAGCTTTAGAAAGAACACATGGTACATTATTGTCTATAGTCACCCTAGTATGCAGCATCATATCAGAACTTCTTGGTCTTATCTAATCCTACCTTAGAAGCTTTTAGCCATCAAGCGTTTAGCTATAATTCCTCATCCTATTCTCAATCACTGGAAATGATTCTGCTCTGATCTATTTGATCAACTTTTTAAGATTACACATATGAGTGAGATCAGGGAGTACTTGTCTTTCTGTTCCTGGGTTATTTTGATTAACACAATTGTCTCCAGTTCAATCTATGTTGTTGCAAATGAGAGGATTTCATAGTTTTTATGGCTGAATTGCATTCCATTGTGTGTATGTAACACACTTTTAAAAATTTTTTTCTTTTTTAGGTGTACTTTATAGTAAGATATATTTTGACATATTCTACATACATGGAGTATAACTTATTGTAATTAGAATCTCATTCTTGGGCTTGTACATGATGTGGAGTTTCACTAGTCATGTATTCATATATGATCGTAGGAAAATTATGTCTGATTCATTCTACTGTCTTCCCTATTCCCACCCTCCCTCCATTTCCTTCATTCCACTTTGCCTAATCCAAGCAACTTTAGAGGATGATTTTGAATTTGGGATCCTTCTACCTTAGCCTCCTGAGTTGCCGGGATTACATGCACGTGCCACCATGTCTGGATCATATAAGACAATCTTGTGGGAAAACAAAGCTGGAGAATATTCACCCCAGATGTAAAAATCTATTATAAAGTTGTAATGATTACATCAATCTAATGTTGGTGCACAGGTAGACAAATTAATCAATGAAATAAAAGAGCCCCAAAACAATCCAACACATATATAGTTATATGATTTAATGATAAAGATGACAGTGTGGTTCAGTGAAAAAAATAAGTATTTATTAAATGGTGTTAAATACATTCATTATACATAATGGAAAAGTAATGTCTATAACTAACTTCATAGTACATACAAAAACAATTTCAGTTGTATTTCAATACTAATTTTGTTACAAAAATCACTATAATTTCAGGAGGAAACATAAGAAAATATCTTAATGATTTTGAAATGGTCAGAAAACTTCTAAACAGGATATAAAACAAAAATTCCCAAACACAAAGAAAAATGGCTGAGTATATTAAAATTATTACTGTTTGTTCATTAAAAGACATCATTTAGAAGTAGAAAGTGAACACAAGGATTGTAATAAAAAAACTCTTAATACTTATATCCATAAGAGATTTATGCCCAGCACATATACTGACTCCTACAAATCGATTAAAAACTGTAATGCAATAAAAATGGGGAAAGGAGTTGAAAAACATATCACACATGAGGACATCCATATGGCTAAGAAATATATGAAGAGATACTAAATTATCACTAGGAATCAGAAAAATAGGGGGCAAGGAACAAATGACAGATTTTGCTTTCCCAGAATCCTTTTCACAAAACTTCCATTGGCCTGAACTATATTACTTGGTCAACCTTAGCTGCCAGAAAGGATTATCTTGGATGTGTTTGTCTTCTGTAACTTTTGTTGTATAACTGGTCAGAGAAGGCAATTTGATATTAATAGTGGATAGGATCTGTCAGTGTGTAATACAATCACACAAAATGTCTGAGAGGTATATTGAATATAGAAGTCTGAAGTTCAGCAGAGAGGTCAGTCTAGAAATAACAATTGATGTTCTTAATTATGCATAGGATCTTTAAAAGCTGTGGTTATATATATGATCACTAAAGAAGAATGGTTGTAGTGATTAGAATACTGAGGATACATTTTTGTTTTAGAAAAATTTAAGAACCTGGAAGAGACAGGAATCACAAATGAGTTTGAAGAATGGTTGGAATGGCTGAAAAAAAAAACCCCGAGAGAATAGTGCTTGTGGTGTTTGGGAAGCAAAGGGTTTAAGAAGCAATAGGTAGTGGGTTTCAAGGAGAAATTAGGTAACACTTCAAATCCTAATGCTAGTTCAGAGCAGGCAAAATATGAGAGAATCCACATTAAGCCCAAAAAGATGCTAAAATGCTAATAGATTACTCAGAAAATACTTAGTGTATCTGAGAGCACTTTTAATCCATTTCTGTAAGTATTTTATATCAAAATACATGTATTTTTTTGACTCCACATGATTCAAATGCTATAGAGAAATCATGGAATTTAATACCGCCCACAATTGTTATACTCTGTATAGTCATGTGCACTAACATTGAGTGCAACATTATAAGCCCCTGATAGGGGGCAATTAATTGAGAAAAATTGGAGACTTTCTAAATGTGCAATGTCAGTACTACTTTGTTAGCCTGATCAGAATTGAGATTGTTATTAGTATAGTTCTAATTATTTTCACTGAAAGTGACAATGGTTTATTTTTCCCAAGTTTCCTAATAGTCATAAAGGACTCTGGGTGTGGAGTAGCTACTGCATTGTTGAATAAATTGAAAAAAAAGTCAGTGATTTGTCTTTTAATACACACATTAAAATCATCTCAGATTCCTAAACAGTTTTGATTTTTTTTATCCAGGGTGCAAATGGCCTAAGTAGAAATGGAAAAAAATCTGTGGGCTGACCCAAATTATTACTTTTAATGAAATTTTCTACTGTCAATGTCATTAAAAAACTTTCCTGTGTCTTTTGATTAAATGAATAAATTGTGAATACTGTAAGCTAATTCCCAGCAGAGAAGGAAAACAACAAGATGGATGTTGAGTATTCCTTTTCAACTATATGGAAGAAAAGAAAGTCTATAAACCAATTTTGACTCAGTGAAAATTGTCCACTTCATTGTGCTAAATTTTAGGTTGCATTGTCTTTTAGGTTGACTTCTCTGTTATCAAAATGGTAACCTGTTTTTTCCAAGTCATGATGTTTTAGGTGAACTTGAATTTATAAAGAAAAACTGAGGAACTGAAATGGAGAATAGAATTTTTAAAAGCAAACAGATATTGGGAACCTAATGTTTTGCAGAAATTTGATATTCTCTTTCCATGCCCACGAATTTAGTTCTTGATTTCCTGCTTCTCTTACTAAAACACTATGATCGTAACTTGTCCTTTTCACTTTATGGCCCCCAGGAACATTTAGTTTTTTTAAAAAACTACTGGTAAATATTTGTACTTTCTGAAAAATAAAAATAATTCATCATTAGGATTTCTCCTTCATACAGATTCTTTGGGCATTGCTACAACCTGGTGTGAGAAATTAACACTGAATTTACAGAGTTATTTATCAATTTATTATATTATATTGTATCTGGAAGCCTGGATGATTTTTTTTATCTTGGTCTTGATACTACATTAACATAAAGACTAGTTGAACATAAAGACTAGATCTTTATTGTTAGTACTGTGGTTTACTATTAGAGTGCCACAACATAAGGAAGTAGAAAGACCCTAAATTCAACCCAGTTATGTTTTCTCTGGTAACAAGATTAATTGCCCTCTTTATTCAGCCATTTAACTGATACATATTACTTTCCTTTAGCAAAATCTTATCATTTTCTATTGAGATATAGTTAAATAACATGCCATTTTTGAGCAACTCTCAGAAATAATTGAACGTGGTATTCCTCTTCAGATTCCCTCATTTCCCTCTTTCTGTCTTCATTTCTTCTTTCCTCCCTTCTATTTTTTCATATTTCCTCGTTTCTCTACTTGCTTTAGCAAAGATAGATTATTTCCTATAAACACTGGTATAAAAAAATAATAATAAAAGTAAAGTAGATCCCTGGCCTGAAAGGTACTTTAGAGTCCATTTTCTCAACAGGTTTCTTAGTTTTCCACAAAAAAAGCCTCATGAAATCAAGTTGGATTTATGTAGCAGATAACTTATATTGGGTCAGATTTCACAAATACAGAGGGCCATGTTCAGTGTTCTTTGAAACTTCCCAAAGCATATATTGTAAGAATAAATCCATATACAATTGATATGCTTACTATAAATAACTCCCACCTGAAGATGAATTAGACAGTAGAATGTATGAATTTCATTAGCTTGGTTTGCTTATTTCTCTATATTTCATTTATTTTAGTGTTTGGTACTAGGGATTGAACCAAGGAGCACTTAACCATTGATCCACATCCCCAGACCTTTTTTTTCTATTTTATTTAGAGATAGGGTCTTCCTGAGTTGCTCAGGGACTCACTAAGTTGTTGAGGCTGGCTTTGAACTCACCATCCTACTGCCTCAGCCTCCTGAGCTGCTGGAATTACAGGGGTGAGCCATCATACCTGGCTCCTTATATTTATTTTAAAATGAGCAATGTCTTTAGAATATTCTTCAGTTCATATTTTTACAACCAGCTTCATCTTTGCTCTAGTACTAATTAGCATGCTATTGTCTCACAATTACTACATTACACTGTGACTCTTTTTCATTGTATGTCTTGGCAAGGGATTAGTGGAAAATGTGAGAATTAAACATTTTATCTAAAAGAGTTATTTCTCAATTCATAGTCTCTGATTGTTTACTTTTAATAATTTATGAGTATGTGAAGAAATTTGATATTTTGTTCTTATTTAAGATCTTCCAAATTTCAAAATCAATTTTTGTAGTTATTCTCTGTGTTCATGAGATAGAACTTAGTGATGTTGGCAGTGGTTGACTACTTCATTTTATAAAGTCAAATGGTTTTTGCCTTTGCAAAATTTAGGTTTGATGTCAGTAATATTTATTTTCCTCTTACAATTTTGAAATGGCAACCTTAATACGTTAGTAGGTTTCTAAAAAGCCTTTTATTCCTAGGATGGCTGCTAGGACATCAAAATGGAAAGAGGACTACCATTTGGCAAAATGGTGACTACATGAGTTTAGCGAATTTGAAAGTTCCATTCTCACTATTGTCTGGGCAATGTTGTAATCATAAGTGATGTATTACTCTTTAAAGATTTATTACTCTTTCCTCTGCTCATTGTTGAAAAAAAAGAAAAACAGTTGTACTGTTGATCTGTTAATAGTTCTATGTAACTCAGGAAGGGCTTTTTTATTGTTTGAGGATATAGTCCCACAAACAAGTAGTCTTTGCCTTAGAGTTGACAAGTGACAGGCTTGCTCAATGTCTTCTCATTTTGCAGTACTGATGTTCAGAAATTGGAGACTTAAACTACTCTAATTTTAAAGAAAATTATTAAATTAAATTTTATTTGAATTCAAAAGGGAATAAAAAGAGGTTAAATATTTGCTAAACTTCATTCCTTAGAGCTAACGGCTTTTCATTGTGATTTCTAGTACTTTAGGATATAACTCTAAAGGATATATTTGCTTCTCTGTTTCATGATTTATCATCTTCAAGAAATATGCATTGACTCTGAGTTATAAAAAAGGAAGATTAGTTTCCTTGTGCCACATATCACCCTCCTCTATTATATATGAGTTAGTTAAAATCAATTTTTGAGTATCCACATTACATTTGATAATTTACATAAGCACATATTTCTTTAACAATTTTATAAAGTATGTTGTGATTCTCTACCATACAAAATGAGGAATTTAGTTACTTCTACTTCCCTCTATACCCTTGTATCTCTCACTTTCTATCAGTTGTAACATCACATTCACATTGTCAAATTATATAATGTATACATTCTGATAAAGTGCTTCACAATTTCAACTAAATAATAAAAACTCATTAAGACATTTACAGAATCAAGTAATGTGGCTTCCAAGGACACTTGGGTTATAGCCATTCCAATTAAGAGGCAGGGGGGAAAATGGAGCAAACTAGTAGTCTATTTGGTATAGGTACCCATGACTTTATCTCACATTTCATTGGGAAGCACTTAATGGTGTGGCCCATACCTAATTGTAGCAGTAGCTATTATGGAAAACCTAGTTAGTATCTCATTTGGGATTATGAATACATGTATGTGTAGAATCATTGTCAGAGGTGGAGTTGATTGGTAAAGCAGCATATGCATTTTTAAATTAGGCAGGTGTTGCCAGATTGCCCTAAATAGTCTCCCAATTGACATTCCTATTCACAACATATGAGAATGCATGTTTCACTATAACTTTAAAATAGAGATGATACAATTTTTAAATTTTTTTCTAACTGAAAAAAATGAGAATTTGTATCTCAGTATGGTTTTAACATGCATTTCTTCTATTTCAAGAAATTTAAAGATCTTTTAATAGCTATTTGAACTTATTTTACTGTGAATAGCCTGATCACATCTTTTGCCTACTTTCTAAAATAGGTTTTGCTTTCTTGCATAGTAGTAGATTGGTTTATGTGTGGGAAAAACTGGAACTTACTGAATATTATGTGGTATCTGTTAGCAGTGAGCTAGCAACTAATATACTTATTGTCTTAAATGAGGGTCAGCCCATTTCAAGAACATAACTGGTTTTGTTATTATTGTTTTTATTGCTGTTGTTGGAGGTATATTTTCCTGTGACATTTGGAGTATTATATTTTGTCATAGATAAGGCATGTATTTGGATAATCAAGTCCACATTTATGGACAGAACTTGCCGAAGTTAGGAAGAACTAGTTTAATTTTATTTCTCCTTCATGTTTCACAAAAGGAACATCTTTGATGCTACCTTTGGAACAGAGAAAAGACAAACCAAAATACATTGAAAAAGTTAAGGAGAATCTAAATTTTGAATAAGAACATTAAAAACTGAAAAATCTGATATTTCCCCCAAATTTAAAATTTTAAAATGAGGGGAAATAAAAAAAGTTAAAAAAATTGAAGAGGAAAGAACCAATATTGAAGAGAGAAGTTATTTAAAATCAGTGACTACAAAAGTAATTTTATGTTCAATTTCACTCATTATTTTAGCAATATAGTACATTCAGTTTTTTTGGGGGGGGAGTAAGGGTATTAAACTCAGGGGGTCCTGGAAAGTAAGGCACATCTCCAGCCCTAATTTGTATTTTATTTAGAGACAAGGTCTCATATGCTTAGCACCTTGCTTTTACTGAGGCTGGCTTTGAACTCGGGATCACTCTGCCTCAGCCTGCCAAGCCACTGGGGTTCAGTTTTATTATGTAAATTGTTCTTTATACTCCATATTTAAAAATATACCATTTTATTTAATTTATAAATATTATATCCTTTGTCAGTAATTTAGGACATTTGAGGTCAATGTGCATTAATAAAAGTGTAGGAAAATATGGTTAGGGAAGTTCTAAAGACAATGCATTTCTATTATCTATTGACAGAAAGAAGCCATTAACACTGGTAAATTTTTTCAGTTAATAAAATATTAATGAAAACATAGATATAAAGAAATCGTATTGATAAAATAATGTAGAAATAAAACAATATATCAAATTATCAAATGAGTGCATTAAATGGTTGTCAGAAATTATCAGATATAGAAGATTGCCAATATTGAACTTATTTTAAAAGTCATAGTCTCTGGTGTTATAAGCATTATTGTAAATTTATGCCTGAGAATAGATAGGGTATAGGATAAGAAACATTTTAAAATTTTACTGTAGATTTTCTAACTTAGGTTTTATTTCATCTGATGCATTAAGATTCAATATGAAGAAAAAATCATGGAAGAAGAAATGTAACAATTGCAAAGCTAGTTATAAAGTTGACATTGTCATTTAAACCTCATTTAATTATAATTCACTGTCTTCATATCTATTTACTTTAACAAAACTTCTCTTTCCCATCACTTCAGAACTAGGACAATTGAAATAGATTTATTTGCTCTTACATCATTAAGGGAATAATTGGCCATTGATTTGGTTCTAGTTCCTTAAGTGATAAGGTAAGCTGTAAAAAGGGATGAGTTTAAAAATATCAAGTGAAATTTATCAGGCTACATACAATATGAGTCTTTTATGAGTATTTGAAAATCAAATGTGACATAGAGGAAAACCAACCAGAACATAGTAGTACATTAAATAACTTAGCATCACCCAGGTAGAATATAAAATTCATTAAAAAATGTTAAGTCACTATTATGTTTTATTAAAATCACTTTCATAAAGTTGCTTTTAAAAACTTACAGAAATTCCAAACTTGCACTGAAGGCCATAAATTTAATCTGTGGTCTCTAATCCTGTGACTGTATTCCACTCTCTGTTGTGTGTTTCCAAGGATAGCATCAAATTTCCAAATTTATCACTCCCGTACTCTCTGGTTTGTTACTTTGTCTATGCTTGAATTGGAAATGATGCCACTATATTTTAAGAGAGCACATTGCTGAATTGGGGAAGTGCTTTTATGGTATCTGTTGATGTTGTGTTTGAACAGCTCTCATAGCCAATTTCACATTCTACCATAAGGCTTATTCATTTGTAATTTTCTTATCCTCATCACTAACTTATAAATTTACTTAAGGAAGATACTGTGCTTTAAGTAATTTTTATCACCTGCCAAGAATGGCCCAATGCTTTGCCTATAATGGATACTCAAGTAGGTTTTCTTGACTTTCTATTGCCCTGGGAAATATTTCCTTGCTGGCTCATAATTTTTCTTAGAATTCTAATCATCAGATTTGCTGTGTGATGATGCATAACTGTCTGGCATTCATTATTATTTATAAAAGAGATTTCTTCTAAATTTTATTTGAGTTGTATGAATTTTATCTCCCTTCTCTGTCTTATTCTGAAATATTAAATGAAATATGAAAAATGCTGAAAACAAATGTGAGTTTTGCACATATTTGTAATTTTAACAAATGAAGGAGTCTCCATATCCATATATCAGATAATTAATTTCAGAACAATACAGAATATACTCATTTAATTAATTCATTAATTCATCACTAGTTCAATGTAGACCTTAGATTAGAATCTAGTGGAAAAGGCAGATGCATTTTTAAGCAAATAAAACAATATGTTATGTACTAAGTTAGGAAAGGGCTATTACTTAGCATGGCCAGAGAAGTCCTGAGTTAGAAGGATAAATGGAGCCAGCTATGTAAAGAAGTAAGCACACAGGACTATCTATGCGAAGGGAAAAACATATGAAAAATCTCCAGGAAAAAAATTACATTTGAAAGAAGATGAATTATTTTACTGCATTTTATCTGCTGTATTTGACAGCTTAATGACAATTATCACTGGTGCTAAAAGGTGAATTATGTGCCAGGTTCTTTTCCAAATACATTCTATCCCCTAAATACCTCATCTTCTAGAGGCTTATCGGTGAATTTACCATCTTACTGCATCTGCCTGTTTCTTCTGAAATGTCTTGTCTTGGTGTGTAGCAACTACCATTAATTCCAATGTTCAGGTTCAAAATCTAAACCCTATCTCCCCCATATCCTACAATAAATTTTCATATAATCACTCTACTCCATAAGTTTCTCCAATCAATACTCTAAAATCTTTCCAGTATGAACTTTGTAGTGCAAACATGACAGTAGCTCCTTGCTCAAGATATTTCATTGACTTCTTATCACCATTAGGGAACAAATTAAATTGTTGGCATGACATGCCAGTCTCTTCATCCTCTGGTCCTTGACTACTCACTCACCAATATGTTTCTGTAAGTGCTCTTTAATATCCTTTTACTACAAATCTTTTGCCCAAGATTACTCAATGCATCTTCATATCATTTATGCCAGTTATTCTTTCTTTCTAGAATGTCATCCCTAATATAGTACCTCTTTTCTGAATGCTTAAAGCCTCAGCAGAAGGTTGCTTTCCTTGTAAAGAGTGACCTTAATTCTTTTAGGCATCCCTGGACTTCCTTCCTTTTTCTCCCACTATACGCTGTAATTATAGTGATTACTGTAGTCTTTTATAATGATTTACAAGTCTTCATCCCTACCACCTTTTAGACACCTTAAATGCAGGATATCACTTTTCATTTTAATATTCTTGGCCCATGTATCATATTTCAAATGTAGTAAATGTTCTACCAAATATTTTTTAGCCTTCTCAGCAGCTCCTCTATATTTTGATCATGATAAACTGATGATTAGAGGAGTTAAACCATCAATAAATGATAGAATTGGCATTTGATGTCAAGATTGTCTGATCACAAAGTAATTACTTCCTCTACATATGAGACTGCTTCTCTGTTGGTTGACCACACTTTACTGTATGTATCCTTGAAGACATTACTGAGCTGAGTTTTGTGAGGTTCTAAACTTTGACTGAACAAATCTGTAATAGTATGGAAGCATATCAAATCAATTGGCCAGTTAACCTCTCACATTTTCAGTCCTTCCCAGTCATATTTGTTCTGTCAGATTCTATGTATCTGTCCTGGAGCCTTTGAATACTCTGGGGGTAGACAAACATGTTTTGTAGCTAGCCATACTCTGTTCATGTTATTTATGAGCAAGGGAATTGTGGTGAAGTGGATGGAGACAATAGATATTTTTAAATAAATCATTGTTTAATGTTATCGCTGTAAGTACACAAAGCAGTTCACAATGTGCTTTCTGCTTTTCTAGGGTATTGGATTATTGCCTCAGAAGAAAGTTAACCATTTTGTGAGATGCAATTTGAGGAATTTTTAAACATGGAAGTAGATACTGAGCACTTTTATTGGTTTTCAACCAGTGTCATTGAAGAATGTCTTTTCAAATATCTATCAGCTAACAAAGTACTTTGTTTCCTTTCTGACAGGCAGGAATTAACTGGTGCTGGCATAAAACAACTGTTCCTTCAAATAAAAAAGTAAGACTTGAAAGTCCTCTCTTCTCTGAAAATTGGAAGCCTATTGATGAGACATCCCAATATTGTAACCAGAAGGACCACTGAAAGAAATTAAAGCATTATTGGATTAAAAAACTGGACAACTATCTAAAATCTGTCCCCAGCTACCTAGCTTTTTTGGTTGATATGCTGACACCGTATTTTATTTACTACTACTACTATAAAGTATCCCTCAGAGTTAAGTTTTAAATACAAAAAGCAAAGCAAATTTGTATTAAGAACACAAGAGGCTAAAAGACTTTAAATAAAGATGTTTAGTTGTGCCAAGTAGTAAAGAATTACAGTAATTAACACACACACACACACACAGAGAGAGAGAGAGAGAGAGAGAGAGAGAGAGAGAGAGAAAGAGAAAGAGAAAATCAAAAGGTTTAGAGGAAAACCAATTTAATTTAACTCATTTTACTAGAACTACTTAGGTGGTAGAGATTTCTAACAATCCTAAATTCATTCTCAGATACTACTTAGTAATTGTTATTTTATAATCCTTAACAGAATACCCCTTATTTCTTTTCATATTTAATAGGTAGGATCTATTTGTGAAGTAGAATTTCCAGATAGCATTAACTTAAAAAAATATTGCATTTAGATTTTAATACAAATTCCCATGCACATGATTGAATTATAACTAATCTAACATTACAAACTGAAATTTTATATGATTTGAAAAATAACAGAAGACATAGCTATAAGTAGTCTTTGGGTAAAAAATTCCACAAAGATATTTGACTTCATTGATAGCAAGTGCATAAACAGTATCAACTGAGGGATGGTTAAATCTCTGTTTCACTAGTTTAAACAAAATTCTGACATTAATATTTTACCAGGCTTAAGGATTTTAAGTATCATTTAATTAATTTAATTCAACAAGTATTTGTTGGGCAACTACAGTGGTTAATTATCTGGAAAGTATATCCCCTAATGTTCTCTAAATCATTACTATTAGCTAAAATGGTGATTCTCAATGTTAGAATCTTTTATACAGTTTGTTAAACATCCCGATTCCCAGGACACCCCTCAGCTGAATGTACTAATTCCTGGGGATAGAATTCAAGCATCAGTATTTTCTTGAGCTCCTCAGATTATTTCACTATGCACACAAGAGTTGAAAAACATTTCTCTTTATAATTTCTTTGTATAGTAATCTGACACATTACTTTGGAATTTTATTTTGTGCACTACTTTAAAATTCTATTTAAACATGTTAGTATAAAAGTGGTCTAAATTAGGTTTTATTTTTTGTTCTCTAATCTCTCTGAGACAGAGAACAAAAATCAGAGAACAGTATTCCCAAAGTTTACAGACCAAATTAAAATATGTACTAGTTTGGCTTTGACTGCTGTTTGTTTTAAGTCTCAACTTTCTGCCTCAGATTCTGACATAAATAATTAAGAATGAAAATAGACTCAAAGATAAAATCATATGATCATCTCAATAGATGCATAGAAAGCATTTGACAAAAGACAGCACCCCTTCATGTTCAAAATACTAGAAAAACTAGGGATATCAGGAATGTATCTCAATAGTGTATGTAAAAGCTATCTATGCTAAACTCCAGGCCAACATCATGCTAAGTGGAAAAAAATTGAAAGTATTCCCTCTAAAATTTGGAAAAATACAGGAATGCCCCCTTTCACCACTTCTATTTAACATAGTTCTTGAAATTCTAGCCAGAGCAATCAGACAGACAAAAGAAATTAAAGGGATATTGATAGGAAAAAAAGTACTCAAATTACCATTATATTATGACAATATGATTCTATACCTAGAAGACCCAAAGAATTCCACCAGAAGTCTTCTGGAACTAATAAATGAATTCTGCAAGGTGGCAGGATATAAAATCAACACCCATAAATCAAAGGCATTTCTGATATCAGTGACAAATCCTCAGAGAAACTAGAAAAACTACTCCATTTTCAATAGCCTCAAAAAAAGAAAAAACTTGGGAATCAATAAAAGAGGTGAAAGACCTCTACAATGAAAACTACATAATGCTGAAGAAAGAAATTAAGATATTAGAAGATGGAAAGATCTACCTTGTTCTTGGATAGGCAGAATTAATGTTGTCAAAATGACCCTACTACCAAAAGCACTATACAGGTTCAATGCAATCCCAGACAAAATTCCAATGACATTTCTCATAGAAATAGGAAAAGCAATCATGAAATTCATCTGGAAAAATAAGAGACCCATAATAGCCAAAGCAGTCCTTATCAAGAAGAGTGAAGCTGGTGGCATCACTATTCCAGACCTTAAACTATACTTCAGAGAAATAGTAACAAAAACAGCATGGTATTGACACCAAAATATACCTGCAGACCAGTGATCAGAATAGAGGACACAGAGACAAACCTACATAATTATAGTTATCTCATATTAGACAAAGGCACCAAAGAACATATATTGGAGAAAGGATAGCCTCTTCAGAAAATGGTGCTGGGGAAACTGGAAATCCATGTGTAACAAAATGAAATTAAATCTCTATCTCTCACTGTGCACAAAACTCAAATCAAAGTGGATCAAGGACCTAGGAATTAAACCAGAGACCTAATGGAAGAATAAATAGGCCCAAATTTCCATCATGTTGGATAAGGCCACAACTTCCTTTATAAAACTCCTATAGTACAGGAATTACAACTAAGAATCAATAAATGGGATGGATTCAAACAAAAAAGCTTTTTCTCAGCAAAAGAAACAATCAGTGAGTTGAATAGAGAGCCTACAGAATAGGAGAAAATCTTTACCACAAGCACATCAGATAGAGCCCTAATCTCTAGGATATATAAAATATTCAAAAACCTTAACACCCCCAAACCCCAAATAATCCAATCAATAAATATGACAATGGGTGGAACAGAGACACTCCTTAGAAGATAATATACAATCAATCAACAAATATTATGAAAAAAATGTTCAACATCTCTAGCAATTAGAGAAATGCAAATCAAAATTTCTCTAAGATTTCATCTTACTCCAGTCAGAATGGCACTAATTAAGAACACAAACAACAATAAGTGTTGGTGAGGATGTAGGGGAAAAGGCAGACTCATATATTGCTGGTGGGACTTAAAATTGGTAAAGCCAATATGGAAAGCAGTATGGAGATTCCCTGGAAAACTTAGAATGGAACCACCATTTGACCCAGCTATCCCACTCCTTGGTCTATATCTAAAGGACTTAAAAACAGCATACTACAGGGACACAGCCACATCAATATTTATAGCAGCACAATTCACAATAGCTAAACTGTGGAGCCAACTTAGATGCCCCTCTGTAGATGAATGGATAAAGAAACTGTGGTACATATACACAATGGAATACTACTCAGTGATAAAAAAAGAATAAAATCATTACATTTGTAGGTAAATGGATGGAGTTGGATCATATAATGCTTAGTGAAGTTAGTCAATCCCAAAAAACCAAATTCTGAATGTTTTCTCTGATATAAGGAGGCTGACTCATAGTGGAATTGGGAGGGGGAACATGGGAGGCTTAGAGGAACTCCAGATAGGGCAAAGGGGTTTTAAGGGAAGGGAGAAGGCATGGAAGTAAAAAGATGATGAAATGAGATGGACATCATTACCCTAAGTACATGTATGAAGACATGAATGATGTGAATATACATTATATATAACCAGAGATATGAAAAGTTGTGCTGTATATGTATAATATGAATTGTAATGCATACTGCTGTCCTATATAACAAATTGGAATAAAAAATTAATTAATTAAAAGAAAAAATAAAATAAGCATGGAATTTTATTTATTTCTATAACATTTAACCCATTTGAACAAGTGTTGTATATTCTACACTGAAATAGATATGACCAGAGTTATAGCTTTTGCCAAATTCAGAATATACAAGATGTCATTGGGTATAGTTTACCTTTAAGAAAAAATATGAGATTGAGATTGGAAAACTTCTGATTTAATTTGAAAATTATTTCTTGGTTTTAATCAGTTTCACAAGATAATAATTTTGATAAGAATGTGAGGATGACATGGGAAAGGTATATTTAAGTGTTTTGTGAGTAATATTGTTAAGTTAAAACTAAACACAAAATATTGCATTATTGGAACACTCCAACTTTTGTGACTCCCTGAAAGTCTTGCTGCATTTTGTTTCTACCACTTAATCGCAAAAATAAAGCAAATCTACATTAAAAAAGAAAGTAATAATGTTAGAGGCAAAATTGGAATTCAGACCCATAGTTTGTACAACATTACAAATTATATTACATTAAAAAAGAAATATTTATTTACCTCAATGTTTGAAAGAAGAATGCATCACAAAAAATGCTATGAAAAACTGAAAGAAGAAAAACAGTAGAAATGTAGCTCGACTTAATGGCATTGGAATGGGAAATTTAAAAACCTCAGAAAGAAATGTTTACACTCAAAGTGCACCATTTCCCTCATCAATTTATGGCTGTATGTTACTAGGTTGCACTTAATGTAAGGAATGGGTGTAAATTCAGGTTGTAGCAGTTTCAGTTAAGCGTTCAGGACTTGCTGGAAAATAGAATGATCTAGAGGAACCTGCTACTCAAATAGAGTATTGCTTTTTTTTTCCCCCCAGATCTCATCAATGTATTTGGCTGTTAAGGGTCCCTTTGAAAAGCTTCCTTTACATCTTGGAATGCCTAACTTTTAGGGCAAAACCTGCAAACAGTTTATCATATAAAGGGCATATATTTTCATGATACAATATCTGAGTAGGATATTTCATTTCCCCCGTGTTTCTGAATAATTTATTATTACTCAGGATGACTCATAAAAATAAGATTGAATTCCTTATTGTGTTCAAGTGGCCTAAATAAGCCTCTGAATTAGGAAAAATAAAATGTGTGAGTCAGAATTTGGGCTAGAGATTTTATTTTCTTTGCTATTTAGCATGGGAACTAAATATATATAATGTTTGGAATTGCCCTAGAATATTAATGTTGTTCTTATGATCCATATAATTTCCCAATCAGCACAAATTAATGAGATAATATTAAAAATGTTTTCCTCCAACCAAATAGTTTTATTTTAAGCAGTTATACTATAGGAGAGGAATTGTTTTGGGGTAAAAGGTTTACACTCAATGTGCACCGTTTCAATGTGTGAAAGGTTTATACAATATTGAAATTTAGCCATCAGGGAAATAACAAGTCAAAACATAATGAGATAGTATCTCATCCCATTAGAATGGCTATTATCAAAACAAAAAATAATAATAAATGCTGAAACAGAAACACATACACTATGGATGGGAAGGTAAATTGGTGTAGCCACTATGGAGAACAGTATGCAGATTCCTCAAAATGCTAAAAATAGAACTATCATATTATTGAGGTACCCCAGTTCTAGGGATATACCCAAAGGAATTAAAGTCAGTGTATAATAGAGATACCTACATATCCACATTTATTGTGGCACTATTCAGAATAATGAAATTATGGAATCAATGTAGATGCCCACAAAAAGATGAATTGATAAATAAAATGTACTATATATACACAAATGAAAGTTACTTAGCTATAAAGTGATGAAATATGTATTAGAGAATTCAAATTAGAATTACAATGAGATTTGACTCTTATTCTAGTCAGAAGAGCCATGATCAAGAATACAAGTAATAATAAATGTTGATGAGGATGTGGAGAAAAGTGTACATTCATATATTGCTGGCGGGACTGCAAGTTGGTGAAATGACTCTAGAAAGAAGTATGGATATTCCTCAGAAAACTTGGAATGCAACCACCATTTGACCAAATTATCCCACTCCTAGGCAATATCCAAAGGAGTTAAAATCAGCATACTATGGTGATGCAGTCACTTCAATGTTTATAGCAGCTCAATTCACAAGAGCTAAGCTATGGAGCCAACCTAGGTGCCCTTCTTCAGATTAATGGATAAAGAAAATGTGGTACATATACAGAAAAGAATATTACTCAGCCTTAAAGAATAATGAAATTATGATATTTTTCCAGTAAATGGATGGAATTGGAGACTATCATGCTAAGTGAAATAAGTCAATTTCCAAAAAACCCAAAACCAAATGTTCTCTCTGATATGCAGATGCTAACACACAACAAGGGGTGGGGGGAAGAATAGAATTTCATTGGATTAGACAGAGGGGAATGAAGAGAAGGGACAGGGTCAGGAATCGGAAATTCAGTGGAATGAATCTAACACAACTTTCTTAATGTACGTATATGAATACACCACAACGTAGCAAGGCCCTGAGTAACTTAGAGAGACTATGTCTCAAAAATAAAAAGGAAAATAGCCTAGGAATGTGGCACAGTGGTTAAGCACCCCTGGTACCAAACAAACAAACAAACAAACAAAAAAAAAACCCAAAAAACAAACAAAAAAATTCCCCAAATCCTGTAATTTGCAACAAAATTAATCAAAGTAAAAGACATTATGACTTAAGTGAAATAAGTCAGATACAGAAAGACAAATTTCACATGTTCTCTCTCATAGGTGGATATTTTAAAACAAAGTCAATAAAAATGAATAATAGTGATTAACAGAGGCTAGGGAAAGATGGGGATGGGAATAGTAAGAGGTTTGATATTACACACCGAACAGATAGAATTAGTAAGTTCTAGTGTTTTACAGAATAGCAGTAGTACTATAGTCCAAAACTCTATGAATAACTAGAAAAGAAGTGCTTGAAGTCTCTAAACACAAAGTAATGATAGGAGATAAAAATATTAATTAGCCTGATTTGATCACTGCATATTGTACATATTGTGAACTATCACACTATACCTTATATATGTACAATGATTACATATTAATCAAAAACTTTTAAAATGGAAATGTTAACCACCCTGATTTGATCATTACACTCTGTATACCTGTATCAAACAGTCATATATACATATGCATACACATATATATAATATGGATGATATTATATATAATGTTATATTATATATAATATTATATATATCTACTTTGAGCTTATTTTGTATCAGGCGAGAGACAGGGGTCTAGAGCAAAAGAGAGGCAAATTATATATATTATATTATATATGATATAATATTATATACACTATAGAATATTATATATGACATATAATATAATAATTATTATATAATATCAAGAAAAAGAGGTCAGGAAATTAAGGCTTTCTCCTAACATGAATTATATTTATAACCTTGGGTAAATCATTTATTATTTGTTTTTATTTATGACATGTCTTGGTTGCACTTGATGACACCTATCATTATACCTCTCAAATTCTTTTTTTAATATTTATTTTTTAGTTGTAGCTTATTTTATTTATTTTTATGTGGTGCTGAGGATCGAACCCAGGGCCTCGCATGTGCTAGGCAAGCACTCTACCATTGAGCCACAACCCCAGCCCTATACCTCTCAAATTCTAATTTCACTAGTTATTGAATATATACATACTATATACACACATATATACACATATTTACAACCATATTTTTCTATGTAGCTGTTTTCTTATGTCACATTCATACCAAATGAAACACTTCTGCTCATAAATTATGTCATGTGTTGTCAATTTTACAAAAGATAATTTCAACTTTAAAGTTGACATGAATTGCAAATGTCAATATACCTAATATATAATACAGCTCTCTTGAATATACCTAATATGCAAACATTAAAAATTTTAAGAATGTCTAAAAACTAATATGTAAAAGCTTAAAAAAAGGTAAAAGTGAGCAGGTAACTTCACTGAGTTAATTTTTGTTTTATCAATTAATTCAACAACTATTCATTATATGGATTCCAGAAGCTAGATATTGTAACAAGGGGCTGAGGATAAAATAATAAATAATAAGGACAATGACTTTGTCTGCATGGACCCCCACATTTGGGGAGAAATTAAAATCAAATATGAAACATTTATATTATCATTTATAAATGTGTGCAGCACAGTCCCTGTCCTCATGGAAATTAGTGTTAACAGGACGAAAGATATTAAACAATACTTTCACTCATGACAGGTGTTACAAAGGAGATCTGCAAAGAGCAGGGATAATATAGTAGAAATAAATCTTCTCTGGGAATCAAAGGATGTTTTTCCAAGGAAGCAAATTTATCCTGTAAGATCAAGGAGGAATATTTGTTTCTTGAAAGTGAGAAAAGGAAATGGGGATAAAGGTAAACTAGAATGTTCCTAATGGGGAGCATATGCAAAAGCCTGAGGTAGAAGGCATTTTGGAACTTAGGAAAAAAAAATCAAAGACCATTGAGTATGACTGGCATAGAGCAAATGAGAGGCAAATTAGAATATCCATAAGTTAGGGAAGAGAGCAGTGAATTGCTTGACCATTTTAAGTTCTTATTTTGGGAATTTTCTAAAAAAATGACATTTTTATTGCATTATTTGCCTTTTTGGTATTGAGGCTTTTTATTACGAGTGTATTTTAATTAAACAGAAGAATGTTTTTAGATTTTTTAGTCATAGATGGACACAATGCCTTTACTTTATTTATTTTTATGTAGTGCCGAGCATGGAATCCAGTGCTTCTCACGTGCCAGGCTAGTGCTTTACCACTGAGCCACAATCCCAGCCCAGAAGAATGATTTTATTGTGGCATACTCGCACTTATTATTGAGTCTTTTAAGTTCCTTATATTTTTCATATTTATCCTTAGACAAATGAATAGCACAATTTTTCCCCATAATGTAATTCATCTCCTGAGTCTGATTGGTTCACTTACTATGCAGAAGCTTCTGAATTTGATACAATTCTATTTGTCTATTTTTGCTTCCTGTGCTTTTGGGGCTTTATCCAAAAAAACATGTTGCCTATACATATGTCTTCAAGTATTTTCACTGTACAAAACTTTAAATTTGTTTTGGAAGTTTCATAGTTTTACATCTTACTGTTTATGTCTTTGGTCTACTTTGAGCTTATTTTCATATCAGGTGAGAGACAGGGGTCTAGTTTTAATCTTTTGCATATTAATATCCAGTTTTCCCAGAACCAGACCATTTATTTTGAAAAAAAAATGCTGCCTTTGCTTCATTTTTTTGGCACTTTTGTCAATAATTAGTTGACTGTGAATGCATGATATTGTTTCTGGGCAGGCTAATGTTACATTTGTTGGTATGTCTGTTTTTATGCCAATACCATAATATTTTCATTAGCATAACTTTTAGTATGTTTTGAAATCAGGAAGGGTGATGTCTTCATCTTTGTTCTTTGTGCTTAAGATTTCTTTGGTTATCTAGGGTCTTTTGTGCTTCCATATGAAATTTCAGATTGCCTTTTCTAGTTATGTCAGCATTGTCATTAATATTTTGATGGGAATCACATTGTATCTGTAAATTGCTTTGGGTAGTATGGATATTTTAGCAATATTAATTCCTCTAATTCATGGCCATAGGAGGTCTTTTCATTTTTTGTGTGTACCTGCTTCAGTTTCTTTTGTCAGAGTTTTGTAATTATAGAGGTCTTTCACTTTCTTAGTTTTTTCTTAGGTTTTTTAAAATTTTTGTGAAGCTATCGTGAATGGGATTCCTTTCATGAGTTCTTTCTCAACAATCTGTTATTGGTATGCAAAAATGCTACTCATGTTTGTATTTTGATTTTTGCATCCCACAGCTTAACAATTTATCTATCAATTCTGATAGCATATTTGTAGAGTCCATAGTTTTTTTCTATATAGGGAATTCTACCATCTGCAAACAGGAATGATTTTATTTTCTCCCTATTTTATGCTCTTTATTTCTTTTTCTTGCCTGATTGGTCTGGAAAAGATTTCCAATACTATGTTGAATAAGAGTAGTGACAATGGACATTCTTGTCTTGTTCCAGATCTTAGAGGAAAAGTTTTAAGTTTTTTTTTTTCCATTCAGTATGATATTGTGCTTCCATAGGTTTTCCAATTCGTTGGCACATTTTGTCCATAATACTAATTATCCTTTGAATTTCCCTGCTATCAGTTGTAATGTTTCCTTTTTTATCTCTAATATTATTTGGATCTTCTTTTTCCTTTGTTTGTCTAGCTAAGTATAGGTTAGTTTTTCTTATCTTACCCCAAAACAAAAACAAACTCTTTGCTTTATAGAGCTTCTGAAATTTTTGTTCATATTTTGCTTATTTATAATCTCAACCTTATTATTTCTACTAATTTTGGTTTTGTTTGCTATTGCTTTTTTAGTTCTCTATATTTTAGGCTATTTGAAATCTATTTTTCATATAGATTATTGGGATATCAACTTTCTTCTTTGAATTGATTTTGCTCTACCCCATAAGTCGTAGTATGTTGTGCTTCCATTTCCATTTGTTCCAAGAAATTTTTGAATTTGCCTTCAGATTTATTCAAGTGTTGATTGTTTAATAGCATGTTTTTAAGTCTTCATTAATTTGTATAATTTCTGAGTTTATTTGTTTATTTCTAGTTTTCCATTTTCAATTTGTTTAACATTTGTTTCATGTGCTAATATATGGTATTTTATAGCAAATCTTCCATGGCTTAATATATGGTCTATTCTAAAGAATGTTCCATGTCTTTATTTTTATTTTTATCATTTTTATCATTTTATCATTTTATTTTTAGTCTGTGTCTTTACTGGTAAAACCCATTGTCTTGTAGGTACCGTATCCTTGGGTCTTGTTTTTGTATCCATTCATCCAATCTGTTTCTTGTAGTTGGGAACTTTAGTCCATTTATATTCAAGGTTATTATTGATAAGAATTTCCTATGGTAATTTTGTTAAATTTCTTCTGTTTTGCATGTAATTTGTTCATCTTGTGTGGTTTGGTTATAAGGTTTGATTATTTTCTATTTTTCCTTTGTGCATCTACTTTTCCAGGAGGTTTATAATTATACTTTCACATGTTCTCATGATGGCAGTTATCTTCCTTTTGCTTCTGGATGTAGAACTCTTAAGTTCCTTTGGGAAAGCTAATTTAGTGATAATGAATTTCCTCAGTTTTTTGCTTGCCTTAATATTCTTTTTTCCTTATTTATTCTAAAGGGTAGCTTTGTTTTACATAGTATTCTTGAATGATAATTATTTTCTTTAAAATTTGGAATATATCACTCCATTCCCTACTGGCCTATAAAGTTTCTTCTGAGACATTTGTTATTAATCTAGTGGGATTCTTGTGATCCTATAATGAGATATGTGGATCTGGTGGATTACTTATAGCTACCACTTTTGTAAGAGGTCTTTCATAGTAAACAGCTTTCTCCTGAAGAAGAGTGTTGGGTTGTCAGTTTGATATGTTATTATGGCTTCAGTTGGGACCCATATTGTAATATTTAAATAGTTTCTTTGGGTATACTTAATGGCTTTGAGCACAGTGCTTTCTTAGTAGGGTCAAAGAGACCTACACTTTCGAGGAGTCACATGAAGGTGGCAATATTCTAACGGCCCAGGAAGGTGAGGTGCACAGAACAGTTATGTGGGCTGCCCACTTCAACAGTGGGAATAGTGATATCAGGAGGGTGATGGACATTTCTCCAGGTACTGTTTGGCTGAGCACTACTGTTGGCAAGGATCTCTAGCACCATAAGCCCTCAAATCAGTTAGCATGATTGGGGGGATGAGTGACCTGTTCTTAGTCTGGGTGGGGTGCAGGCTCATATGCAGTCTGGGGGTTGATATCAATGAACTGGGGTATCTACTCCTAGCTCTGCTGGTAGAGCAAGCCCACATTTGGCTGCTCTTGAGGGTGGTGTTCTTGGAGGTAGCAGCAGACTCTCAGTGTCTTTTCATGTCATCTTCTCTCAATCTTGGCAGTGACATGGGCTACCATACTCTATGGGAAAAGGCTGGGGCACAGAACTGCAGTGCCCCCTCAGCAGGATCCATTCTTACTCTGAGCAGTGGACTCCAGTGTGGCCAGAGCCTGTTCTATGGTACCCTCCCTATAGAAGCTCTTATATTCTTTGGTATGGCTTGGGCTCAAATAAAGCTGCCCTCCAAAAATCTTTTTTTCTGTTCTAAAATCCTTATTATTAGACTTTGAATGAGTACATGGTCAAGACATATATGTTCATTTCTTTTAAAATGTAATCAGGAGACTGCAATAAAGGCTTTCAGCAAGCAAAAATAGCTCCTAGTAATATGACCAAAGAGTCTTTCATCACTTTTACTATGACATGGCATCTATACCTGCCCAAATTATTTTATTTTGACCTCAAAATGGATAACTTGACTGTCTCTTATTGCTTACTTGTCACATATATCTTTATAAGTGATTTGCCTGGCAGCCCTGAATATAGCCAGATATCTGTTTGGGTATTTCTTCTGAACAGATCCATGGCTCTACCTTTTCATTCTGACTCACAGAATCTCACTGAATCATGTGAGTTATTTATACCCGAATCTACCAGGATCTTGGCACCAGAGTTAGCAGAGGTCCATTTTGAACCTTGTCCTTCATCACCTATGAGTTGAATCAACTCAGCACTTGAGATTTATGGTGTCCTTTGGTACATGGTGTAGGTGTTCAAAAGGAATTGGAAGACATACAAATAAAATTGGAAGTGACCCACAATTATGTTTTAATAGTTTTGAATTTTTCCTATTAGATGCAATCATAGTTATTAATTAATAACCATGCTTGGTGTGTGCCAAAATCATAACAGTTGAGGGGGTTTTAGGGAAATGTTAAGTGAAAAAATCAATGAAAGTTTTTGGGAACTAAATACCTCAAAATCTCTTGGACATTGAGAATGATATAATATGTAATGTGTAAAAGATTTTAACAGATTTGCCCGTAATTTTTCCCATTAGAAATGGAGATTTATGGAGCTGGAGTTGTGGCTCAGTGGTAGAGCATTCACCTGGCATGTGCGAGGTGCTGGGTTCGATCTTAAGCACCACATAACAATAAATAAATAAAATGAAGGTATTCTGTCCAACTACAACTAAATATATATAAAAGAAATTGATAATTATGCAGACAGAAAGCACAGAAACAATATTGTTGAGGGGGACAAAGAACAAAAGCTTTAACATTTGCCTAGACACTATATTATATAATTTAAAGATGTGCAATATCATTGTCATTAAAAGAAATCTAAGTTATTGGGAGAATGCCATAATTGGAAGGAAAATGCAAACACTCATCTGAAAGAACCATTGATTCTTTTCTTTCAGACTGCTCATTTGTTTAAGACTAAATGTGCAAGCTATGTGCCACAGAACACCAAATCACCTTCAAGTTGCTGCCTCGGCAATGGAATGGCAGCTAATAGAGACAGGCTTGCATTTTCTCCTGAAGTCTTCTATCTTCCTTTAGTGTCATTGAACAAGGGCTGCTGAAGTGTCAGAAAAATATTTATTGCTCTTCCATATGTCACTGCCCTCCTGCCATTGACATGTGTACTCATCAGTCAAACGGAAACTACCCACCATATTTGATTTACTGCAGTTGAAGGAAATCTGTTTGTGGGTTCCTATAACATAAACCATTTTGGTAGAGATTAATGTTCTGATTTGCATGCAGTTCGTAGGAGTTATATCATTAGTTTTCATGATATATCAGGACTAAATGTAAGAAATGCAACTCTGTTTTTTCTCTGTGGGGTCCTGTTCTTTTTCTTTCCCCTCCTTAACCTTTTCATTAACTTTCCCCTTGTTGTTGAGTAAAGCATTATTTACTTTGTGCCATATCAGGTCCCGGTAGAAGATAAAGTGATTAAGTTTTAGCAATACAGAAACAATGAGTAAAGTTCCTCTTTGGAACACCTCACAAGTGACTTGAATAGTAAAAACTTTCTAGTATTGACAATGGACTTTTAACAAGTCTACAATGATAAACCTGCAGAAAAATAAAATTGAGTCTTCTCACTGACATCTATATTCCATTTATATTCTGTGAAGGATGTGAAGTAAGAAGGTTTTCAGAGCTTTCAAAGTTTCTCAATTGTAAGAAAGTTTTCTAACATAATATAATTCCACTGTATAGAATTGAAAATATATCTGTATTAACTGACATTTTGTGCTATGAATAAAATTTTTCCTTAAGTGTGCAATTAAATCTACTTTGACTAGTCACACCTGCTTGCTACCTGGTATCCAATGATGGCAATATTGATGACTAAAACAGCTCCATTTATTCAGGTGCAAGTTCAGAAGTAGAAAACAACTGACTGAGAGATTTCTTCCATATCCTAACAGCTTCACAAAAGTAACTGGAACATATGGGATTCTATTTTATTGACAATCCTGCAAAGAACATAATCTGACAAAAATCAAAAGGATTTTATTATAATGTAAAAAAAATTAATCTTTGCATTTTTCAAAAATTAGCCAATAGATTATAGATATTTCAAAAAGTAGACACCACAAAAAATTGTTTGAACTAATTCATTTAAATTGCAATATACAAAACAGTGTACAAAAATCAGTTGGATTCCAATATATTGAAAATGAATCATATGAAAGGGAAATTGAGAAAATAATTCTATTTATAGAAACGTCATGAAGAGTAAGATATTCAGAAATACACTTAGGATGAAAGCATACACTAAAAACTACAAAAATTGATGAAAGAAATTAAAGAAGAACAAATAAATGGTAAGGCTCCCTGTGTTCATGGTTTGGATGACTGAATACTAAAAATATTCATACTATACAAAGCAACCTACAAATTCAATATTATCCACATCAGTTTCCCAATGGCATTTTTATAGAAGTGGAAAAAATCCTAAAATTCATATAGAACAACAGATGACCCAGAATAGACAAAGTGATCTTGAGAAAAAAGGACAAAGCCAGAGGCATCATATTTCCTGATTCCAAAAAACATTATAAGCCAAATAGTTGAAACAGTATGGTACTGGCATAAAGATGGAGAAACAGACTAATGGAACATAAGTAAATCCTCAACTATACTGTCAGCTGATCTGTGTCAACAGTCTAAGAAAACATAATAAAGGACAGTCCTTAATAAATGGTGCTGGGAAATCTGTGGACCCTCATTATTATGGTTTGGATAAGAAGCATCTTCTACACTTGAGTTTTGAAAGCTTGTTCAGCAATGTTGAGAGGTGGGGATTTGGGGAAATTATTGGATTGTGAGGGCTCTAACCTCATTGATAAATCAATTCATTGAGGTATTTATAATTTAATAACATTATTGTGAAAGGGTGGAAACTGTAGGAGGTATGTATTAGTTGGAGGAAGTAAGTCACTGGGGGTGTACCTTGGAAGGGTTTATCATGTTCCCTGCCCATTCCTTGCTTTCTCGTTCTCTGCTTCCTGGCCACCATAAATTAGCTGAGGAGCTTTGTTCTGCCATGTTCTTCTGCCATGATATTCTGCCTCATCTGAGGCCTAAAGCAATGAAATAAGCCAGTCTTGGACTAAAATCATGAGCCAAAGTAAATCTTTCCTCCTCTAAATTATTTATTCAGATATTTTGTCACAGTGACAAAAAGCTGACTAAAGCACATGGTTGAGAATGTAACTGGACCCCTATGTTATTTCCATACACCAATCTTATTCAAAATGGACTATAAACTTGAATGTAATGCCTGAAACAATAAAACTCTGAAAAGAAAATTTTTTTGATATTGGTACCCACAATGATTTCTTGCATTAGACAAAACTTAGATAGACAATAGAAGAAAAATAGACCAGTATTACTACATCAAATTGTATGTTACAGCAAAAGGTATAATTAACAGACTGAAAAAGAAACCTATGGAATGGGAGAAAATATTTTCAAACCATACATCTGATATGGGTTCATTTTCAATATATATAAGGAAGTTCTACAGATCAGTAGTAACAACTCAATTAAAAATGAGCTAAGGAACTGACCAGACATTACTTCTAAGAACACACATAACCACCAGCTATATGAAAATGTCATCAACATCATTATCAGGGAAATTAAAATAAAAAATACAATGAGATAGCCCCTCATACCTGTTAGAATGATAGTATAAAAAACATAAAAGGTGTTGGCAAGGCAAGGATGTGGAAAAGGGGAAATCTTGGACACTGTTACTGGGAATGTAACTTAGGCCAGCCATGATGGAGAATTGCATGGAAGCTCCTCAAACAACATAAAATAGAAATACTATATGATCTAGCAACTCCACTTCTGAGTATATATCCAAAGAATTGAAATCAGTAGTCAAAAGGATATCCGCACCCTCATGTTCATTGCAACATTACAATAATGACAACTGTGGTGATTACCTAACTGTGGTTGATTACCTAAGTTTCCATCAACATATGAGTGGATAAATGAAATGTTATATACATATATAGTAGAATATACTGTATTAAAAGAAGAAAATCCTACCACTTGTGTCAACATGGTTAAATGTGGAGGTCATTATACAATGTGAAATAAGCAATTTGCAGAAGGACAAATACTGCGTGATTCTATTTATATAAAATATTTCTTATAGTCAAACTCATAAAAGTGGATAATGCAATAGTGATTGCCATTAGATAGCAGAGTAAGGGAAATGATGGGTTGCTGTTCAATGAGTACAAAGTTTAGTTGAACTAGATGAATAAGTTTTAGAGATATGCTCTGTAATGTAGTGCCTTTAATTAACAACATGGTATTGTGCATTTTAAAATTTAAGAGGGTATATCTTGTGTTAAGTATTCTTATCATAAAAATAAAGAACAAAAGGAAACTCTAGGAGGTTTTGGATATGCCTATTACCTTATTTTCAATGATGGTATCATGAGTGTTTGCATATATACAAATTCAACAGATTGTACACATTAAATATATATAGTTCTTGTCTTATTATACTTCAATAAAACTGCTACAAAACATTTGAATAAGTCATTGGTGAAATTTTCCAAAAACAAGCATATGAGTAATGAAAGTCTTGAACTTATATCAGTAATAGATATTCTACATATTTAGACATCACTGATATAAAGGTCTGAAGTGAGCTAAAACTATTCCACTGCCTGATTTGAAAGAGACTTATATTAAACTCAAGATTGAGATTGGAACTAAATGTCATTGTCATGTGCCCAATGAGCCCCATGCTAGGTGTATTATCTATGGTTCTAGAATTTTCTGAGTCATCCCTAATACATCCTGTGTAGCCTCATGCTATCATAAATTGATTCACAACCAATGTATCTGTAGTTTTGTTTGGATATCAAGTGGTATAAAAATAATTAAGTACTTTTTTTCTTGAGTAAACACTTGGAGGGTAGAATTCCAGATTCACTCTTTATTATCTACATAAATTTGAGCAAAGTGCTCAGTATTTCTAATAAACCATTGTTTCTTCTTAAATGTGGTTAATAAAAGGTGTTAAACAGTTACCAAAGTGTTTGGCAGATAGAACTTAACTAAATTAAAATTAGTTATTAATATTGTTTTGAACAATAGTTAGCCCTCTAGAAATTATCTGCTGTAAGACTGTAACTGCTTTTAAAGCGATCTCTGAACTGTCTAATGGAAGCAGGAAATGAAAGAATTGAGAGCAAGATGCAGAGCATATTTAATTAATTCCCTTGGTGATTTAACATAGTTACTTTTTAGAACTTGCTGGGAGAAATGTGCTTTCCCTATGCAAGAAAGGAAACACAGGGAATGAAGACTGATACATAAAATAAGAACTAGGCAATCAGAACTATAATACTTTATGGCAGAAGTGCTAATATGTGCTGAATCACCCACCATCTTACTGGGAAAACTACCATGATTATTGATAGTTGTTTCTGGTAGAATGTATAATGGTATGTAGGTGTATGTATCTTGGTAATTACTATATCCTTCTGCATTTTGTGATTATCAACATTACTGAACTTCTCTGATATTAATTCTATGAATACTTAATTACAAATTAAGTAGCTGATGCCACTTAAAAGTGTGCCCTCTAAGGGGGAAACTGCTTTCTTTCAAATTTTCCAATTTATGACAATGCAAAGAAGAAAGATGACATTGATAAAGAGAAATTTTTCTCAATTTTGTATTGAAAAGGTAATTTTACGTTATGTAGCTTATACATTACTGAATATATGCCATAAATTTTAAAAACTTTTAGTATTTATTACCTTTTCAATCATGGTGATTTGGATGCATCCAATGCATATTTCATTTATGGTGACAACTTATATCAGGTTTTTTATATGATCTTATTTAATCTCTTTATTATAGCATTCTTTCTTATTATACTTACTTCCCAGTTATGAAACAAATATTGGTATAATGGTGATAATTGTTCACATACTTATAACATTTTACTAGGATACAACAACAAATTCAACAAAAAACACCATCAGAAAAATAAGATAGAAGCACAAAAAAATATTTCAGTAAAAAAGCAGGAATTCCTTTTGACTACATGATTCTTTTTGTAAGAATATCCAGAGTAATTTAAAAGTATATGAAAAACAATTTACATCCTCAAATTTACACGATTAAGATCAGTATCTTAAAATAAGCTTTATAAGCTCATGTCTACATTCTAACCTAAACATATACAGACATACACATACACATCTAGGGATTATATTCTATTTTACAATCTTTATATACTATTACTCTGTTTTTAAGTAAACATCTTTTTTGTAAAAATTAAACTTGTAAGATTAAATAGGTATTTAAGAAATAGACCATATCAAGGTCATGAATTACAATCTATAGCTATTTTCATTTTAAAGATTTGACTTGGTGTCTTTTTCTGTATCTCACTAAATTTCATGTTTAGTTTCTAATGATTCCAAGGTATGTTTAATGACCTTGTGAACTAATTATACCAATGCTCTCATAGATTCTGACTACATTTGGGTACATTCTTTGTATATTTTTAGGGTTAGGGTTATATATTTCACTATGTTGCCAAGTCTGGCCTCCAACTCCTGGGCTCAAAAGATCATTCTGCTTCAGTCTCTCAAGTATCTGGGACTTCAGGCTCACACCACTGTGCCCAGTGTGGGTATACTCTTTAGAATAGTGTGCTCTTGTCATTTGGGAGAGTGTGTACAAGAGTAGAAATGGATGGGTCCCACACATCTTTATAATCTTTATGAAAACTGAGAGGACGATGCCTAGGGATGGTGTTCCAGCAGTGCCAACTACTTATATAGCACTATACTGAGAAAGGGAAGTTTCTTAATGCGTGAGCCTTTAAGTCCACTACTAAACACACTGGTTCTCCCTTTCCATTCACTACTATACACATTGGCTATCTTAAGACCTTTTAAACACTTAGGAAGTTTTTTTAAAAAAATATTTTTGGTTGTAAATGGACCATTTATTTATTTATGGTACTGAGGATTGAACCCAGGGCCTCAAACATGCCAGGCAAGTGCTCTATCACTGAGGCACACCTTCAGCCCCTTAGGAAGTTTTTATTGAACAACAACAAAAAATAAACCCGAATTTTCCACCTCAGATCTCTGAGTTATGGATTAGGCTTTTATGATTTAAAATAGTGTAAGGTATTTTCCAGTACATTTTTTCTTAGCTCCGGGTAGTGTTGCTCTCAAACTAATTCAGGTGAAGGGATATCTGTTATTTAAATATCTTCATGAAAGGATGTTGTTCTTTTCCCCAGAGTTTTACCAAATTCTGTGAGGTATTGAATTTTCCATGTTTCCCACAAGATGGCTCCTTATCATTCTTTCCTTTACTGGATTCAAATATATGATTTTAGACTCTTCTTTGATTCCTCTTTTCCCCAATTTCAAACATATTTTGACACCTTGTCAGATTTTAAAGAAGTCTTCAATATATTTACAGCCAGTTGTATATTTAATATATTTACATGTTTTGTAATCATTCATAACTGTTAATAAATTCACTGGTTCTTAGTTCTGGTTCCTGGCCACTTACATCCTTTATTTCAGCCTCACAAAAGTGAGACACTACCACTTCAATCAATAATAAAGATTGCAGTAAAAACTGCTCCATTTCTGGCTTAATGTAAATCTATACAAACTTTTCTTTGTACTGCCTCTGTACTGAGATAATTTATGCTCTTTTCCAATGCCATCTATCCATTGATCCATCTAGTCTTTAAAACAGAAAGCCTTCATCTTATAATCATTATATTCTCCATGTAACTAGTTTCTTTCTCTCTCACCCCTCAGTTCCCCAAGACCACACATACAGTGACTTATACCATCTAAATGCTTATATAATGTAAATCTGTGATGAATGACTTCTTGTCTCATCTGTAGCATCTGATATTAAGTGCACTTTAAGTTAATACTCAATGATAATATTCTTAACCCAAAAGTGAAAAAGATTTTTCTTATGAAAGATGGTGCATTATCCTCCTAAATTGAAAGACTGACTTGTCAGTTGGAAGTCAATGACATGTGGACCAGTTTCTTAAAGGATTCTAGGATTAAATCTTAAAGTACACTTGTTTCTCTATGGACAAAACAAATAAGAATGTACTGTTCAGTTTCTCAGCTTTCAGTTTTATGGGCCCACTAGGCAATTATTAATGAATTAGAAAAATGTAAAGCCAAATAATATAAATCTTCAACCGTTACTATCACTTTTCTATAAAGATACTAAGTAGATTCAAAGATACTCCAGAGGTGGGTAAATAAACTTCAAGGCTAAAGGGGTCATGATGATACAAGTGAAGTAAACCTTTCTGAAGTGCAAAAGAAAGTTAAAAGGACTCAAAGATCAAAAGGAATCAAAGCTGAGAAGGAACAAACAAGAGCAGATAAAAAGCCTCTAATTATTAATGTTCATTATTAAAGGTGTCTTAGCTTTTTTTGCTGCTGTGACTAAAGGATCTGACCAGAACAACTGTAATGAGGAATAGTTTGAGGGCTCACAGTTTCAGAGGTCTTAGTCCATAGAAGGCCAGCTCCGTTCCTCAGGGCTTAAGGTGAGGCTGAACATCATGGCAGGAGAGGGTAGCAGAGGGAAGCAGCTCACATCATGGTGATCAAAAAGCAGAGAGAGAGAGAGACTTCACACTCCAGATACAAAATATATACCCTATAGCCACACCCCCAATTAACCATTAACTCCAGCTGCACCTCACCTGCCACCCATCACCACCCAGTTAATCCCAACAGGAATTAATTCACTGATTGTGTTGAGACTCTCACAACCCAATCATTTCTCCTCTGAACCTTCTTTTTTTAATATTATTTTTTAGTTCTAGATGGACATATTACCTTTATTTATTTATTTTTATTTATTTTTATATGGTGCTAAAGATTGAACCCAGGGTCTCACACATGCTAGACAAGTACTCTATCACTGAGCCACAACCCCAGCCCCTCCTCTGAACCTTCTTGCATTGTCTCACACATGAGCTTTTGGGGAACACCTCACATTAAAACCATATCAAAATGTAAGTTGATAAATGTCATATGGGAAGCTTTAAGTTTGTTCCTTTATTCTTAGAGAGCAAGTATTTTGATCATAATAGGCCTTCAAATTTTCACTAGTGTTATAATCTCCCTTTCAAATGGGAAAATCTTATTTTATATCATTCATCAAGAAAAGATCTCAGATTTTTGGAAATAACCTGCAGTATAAAATGAACAAAGGGTATTTAAAATATACAAATTAATTAAACACAGTAAGAAACCTACCTGAAGAAATGTGGAAAGGGGGTAGTAAAATGTTTACTGTGACAATGCAATCTCTAGGCCAATTATTTGATATCAATGCTAGAATTCAAGGACTCTGGGAAGTCTTGAGCATAGTGTAGGAGAAAAGTTTCCACACATGTAGGAGAGTCACCTATAGTCTCTGGAGGGATAAAAGTCAGGGCATTTTTGTGTAATGCTTAGTGGTGCCTTGGGATTCTCCTCTAGTACATCCCAGAGAAGCTTGTTTCAAACTCTTAGAGTGTTCCAGATTCTCTTGGGAGCTTCATAAAACAGTTACCAATTTCACAGAGAGAAAAAATGGGCACAAAAGTTGGTAGCAGCTACAGTAGAATCATTAGCAGTCAATTTAAGCAGCTTTAGTAGCTGCATTGGAAAAGGTCTGACAGTCTCTGAGATAAAGAAAAACATAAAACCCGGATTTATCACATACACACACACAGAACACAGACATCTATATCCCCCCAGTCAAGTGTGTGTGTGTGTGTGTGTGTGTGTGTGTGTGTGTGTGTGTGTGTGTGTGTGTTTTCCTTCTCTCTTAATTCATTAGGTACCATCATCTTTTACGGAATTGAAAACTTGGGACGTAAGGGGTTAAAAATATAGAGTAACTTCATTTCTAGGTAAGAAGGAATGTCAGTGACAGGATTTATCTTCCTGCTTGAAAGAAGAACAATAATTAGAAAAAATATAAATAAACTCTGAACATCAGGTGATGAAGAACAGAGATCTCTGAGAGATAAGAGACCATTTGGTAGACCCAGCTTACTTCCTTCTTAGGGTTTCCATTCAATAGTGCTAGAGTGGGCATATGGGAGCAGATAAAGAGACAGAGTCCATTGGACTCACAAATTTGAGGAGAAAGCTGAGAATCCTGAGAGACTAAAGTGACTACAGATTGCAGGACAGAGCACCAAAGAGGAAAAAATTCAGTTTACTCCAAAAAGTATGCAAAGAATTCTATTCAAATATTCAGCTGAGTTCTGATTAGCACATGCATGTGAGGATACCACCCAAGGCAGGGGAAAGAAAAACTTGAAAAAAGCAAAGGTAAAACTACCCAGAATACATACAAGTATGAATAGTGCCTATTTCCACCAATCAGATTGGAAAGCTTTATGATTGATGAGACATTAAGTAGAGTACACAGAAAAGTCTTGCCTTGGTAGCAAGGAATACTAAACCGTAGACCACTGCTATGTTGGTTTCTAGTGAATTTTAAAAGAATGATTCAAAAAGATCAAACTACTTCCAATAACTTAATGGCATTTTAGAATAAAGCTCAATAATATTTTAGGGATACAAAAAATATCTAACAGCTGAAACAGACTGAATTTGGGGCCATTCTAAAATTAAAACAACTTCCTCATGCTGTGAGTGGAAGCTGAGAGGCTGCCACCCCAAGGTCTGATGGAAGCCAAGAAGGCTGTAAATGGAGACTGCCTCCTTCCGACCCACCTGTCTAGCACTACTTGTGTGCAATTCCTGTCTTTTTCCCCCAATTTTGCCTCCTCTTCAGGCCAACTAAATCCATGTTTATATATATATATATATATATCTCACACCTGGCTTTTGTTTCTATAAATTGTAACTGTTTCTAGGGGACCCTTGTGGAGAAACAGTCTAGCTGCTTCCTAGTTTAATCAAACTACATAAATTTCACATTTTTCCTTCTTCCACCTTTTGCCTACTTCTTATGCAGGCAGTGGGCAAATCAGGTCAGCCAGGAGCCAGGCCATACACCAAATGATGTAAATTTCACATCAGAAATCCAATCAAAATTTATCAGGTGTGCAAAGAATGAAGAAAATAAGATCCATAAATAAAGAGACAGATTAATCAAAACTGACCCAGAATTGATCCCATTAGTGTCTATAGATGTGTGATTGGTTGGTGTCCTTCCAGATGCTATTCTATATCTTTACAAACATATAAATGTTCCCACAATGAGTATAGCGAGCCTTGGTCATATGAGTGTTCATCATGAAGTGTTCTTTGATCTTTTTTTTTTTTTTAATGAAAAGGTGCAACAGCAAAACATTTGCAAGTACTCAAAAAAGATACATATTAGGCTGCTCCCCACCCATCAAATCCTTCTTTGCCTTTAACATTGGTCTTTCCTGTTGATATTTCCCTGGTTGTCAAAAATTACAAAGATAAACTGAAATCACAACTTAAAGCAACTGCAAAAGCTCTTCAGAAATGAACTGACTTGAATAAGAAAGAATTCACAGGGTATGTTGAATATAAGGATAAAATCCTCACATAGTTATTACAGTGTGATTCCCTTTAAAAGATAGTCAGCTAAAGTCAAAACTGAGTAGATTTCTTATGACATAATAATTGTTTTGTTGAAGTCATTTAGCTGAAAAAAAACTGGACTAGATTCATTCTTTTGTTCTAACAAATAGGGTACTGTTACAACCAAATTCTATATGTTGTATATAACATAAAAAAGTCTATTTTAATAATTTACAGTCAATATGAAGTAAAAATTAAAGGCTTTATTTCTGGCCTCCAACAATTTATGGCTTAATTTTGATCTTGTCTTAAATAGTGATTGAGAAAAGGTTGGTATTTCAGATTACTTGGGAGAGAATTGCTAGCATATTGTGAACTCATGCCACTGAGGAGAAAACATGAGGGGTTCTGTCTTATTTCACCACAGGTGAGAAGACATTTGACATTTGACAGAAACAAAACAAAACAAAAAAGTCCCCCACTTTGTAGAGACAGAGTGGGCATCCATCTGACACATAGCTGAGAAATCTGTATCTGAGAGGCTTGGTGTTGGGGTTTGGAAAAGAGGTGGCTGCATGGAATTTGGTGGGTACTTTCAAAAGATATAATTGAGATATTTGTGAGTCAGCTGACGAGACAGATTTGACTGATATACTTTTATATCTTGTCCAAAGGACAACTTGAAGGGCCATAGGACAAAAATAGAGTCTGTACAGAATGGGCTGCCTCTAAGGGAGTTCCCTATGTCATGAGAAGTACAAGTGAATATTCTTAATGGAAACTTTGGAAGAATATATTAAAAATACCTAAAAGAGAAAGAATTGACAAAGTATTTTCTAGGCCCAGAGAGTGCAGGGCATCCTATGACAGTAAAAGCAATTACATCACTTATTTGTTTTTCTGTCTTTACTTACTCTTCCTCACTTCATACTGACAAAATCCAGTTTGAGAAGAGGAGAAAATTTAACTTTAAATATAATTCAGTTTTGATTATTTCAAAGGTGTAATATTCTGTTTTCAGAATCGAGACATTTGTGTATATGTTATATGTTGGTGTGTGAGATTGAAAGGAACTTTGGAATCGATTTCCTGCTCTGCCTGAGTTTTTACTCAAGGGCAAAAGAAAAAGTTACCCCTTGGAATATATTTAAAGGATTACTGAGGCACAAAATAAAATTGACTTATTGTTACAACCATTAATCTTTCTTTTTTAATGAATAAATTTTGTTTCTAACATGTATTTAAAAACCTCTTGCAGCTAATTCCTTTTGTGATTTTGGCTGACTCTCTATTATGGTGGTTTATTTCCTTGTTTGATATGTAATGTTATCTTTGGGAGTTGTTTTCCTTAGGATGTGGAAGGCCTCATGGGGCCATTTCTGAGGTATAACCTGATTATTCAAATTGAATCCCACTAAAACTATGTATAAGTCAGGGTTAGTCGTTTTATTTCCCTTTGGTAATCCTCATTCATGGCTTAGGAAAGCCAGTTACCAAATAATTTTTAAAATAGTTTGAAGCTCATTTCACTTTCCTAGGCACAGGGGCATTGCAGCTTATTTTCTTTATATTTTAAAACTCCAAGCCAGACCAGTGGTGCATGCTTGCAATCTCAGGGGCTTAGGAAGGTGAGGCAGGAGGACTCCAAGTTCAAAGCCAGCCTCAGCAATTTAGCAAGACCCTAAGGAACTTAGTGAGACCCTGTCTTAAAGTAAAAAACAAAAGGGCTGGGAATCTGGTTCAGTGGTAAGTGCCCCTGGGTTCAATCCCTGGTACCAAAACAAACAAACAACAAAGACATTGTGTAATACAGTTCTGAAACCAATGTGAAACATCTTGCTTCAACTCCTATTTATGGAGTGTGTGTGTGTGTGTGTATATGTATATACATATGTATATAAGTGTGTGTGTGTGTGTGTGTGTGTGTATGCCACTGAGTTCAATCCCCAGTACCTATATATGTATCTATATGCCTAAATACATATATGCATATATATTATATATTGTATATATACACACACAAATATGTATGCATGTGTGTGTATATGTGTGTATATATGTGTGTGTGTGTGTGTGTGTGTGTATTTCCCTAACCCTAACCCTGTTCCAACCTCTTTCCCATCATCTATACATAAAGAACCCAGAATTTCTGGTTTCTTAACATGAAGAATCCTACTTCCCAATCTACATATCTACATTTTCAGCCAGGTACTCCTATTTGTTTTGACAGCATAGTCCCTTTTTCTTTTGCTCTTCATATCAGTCTCAGCATTCCTGCCAGCTGTAATATTAATCTAACCCTAGTTCCTTAGTTCTTGATATAGAGATAGGGAGTCCTCTGTCCCCTGATCCCTGGCTCTTTATATATAGCCCAGCAGCCTACCCTAATTATAATCCTACTTTTTCCATGTACAATCGAAAAAATATATATGACCGATATACATATTTTTGGTACTGGGGATCGAACCCGGTGGCACTTAACCAGTGTGACACATCTCCAGCCTTTATATTAAATATTTTACCATTTAAAGTTTATCATTCAACTTAGCTTCTTTCTCTTTTTTTTTGTGATATTTACTGTCTTATTCTAAGCCCTCCCCAATCCTAACCTCAGAAAGTAGAGAAAATATATGTATAGTTTTATTTTGGAAAATGATACTAGGAAATAATAACAGGGGAGACTATGAAAAGTAAAACAAGGTTTATGTAAAACAAATCAAAGAGAGTCTTCTGGGGGTAAATCACAACTGTGTGTGACTAGGTTTGACCTTCCATGACCCTCTGTAGTATAATGTGAAATGTGTTTCTGAATTGTGTATCCAAGGCAAGGAAGAGGGGAACATGTGTCCACTATCTCTAATCCCCCATTGGTCTAACTCCAACCCATTGACATGTTGTCAAACTTGTGCATACAGGCTGGCTATAATAAGAGCAGAATTCATTACTGTAGATTCCCTATGCCAAGGAATTAAAAATACCCTATGTAGAAAGCAAGAAGCAAAGTTTGTAATATAATTGATACCTGAATAAAGCTGAGTTTTATAGTGATATCTAGAGTTAAAATGGGGACTAGAATTTGTGAAAAGTGGCTTTAAGTGCCTGATATATTTATTAATCTTTCTGAATATTCAGATTTAGTTTTTTGGGTAATCTTTTGAAAAAACTTTCTGTTAATATCTGCTTTTTCTCTTTATTAATTTATTCTCATGTTTTATTTATTTTTTGGATATTTTTCTGAGTTTTAGAATTAATAGCTCAAATAATCTTCACTCTCTTTACAATTTTTTTCTAATATTCATATTTAAGGATATGAAGTTCTGAGCATCACTTGCTACATCTGAATGTTTTGGATATACCATGTTTTGATAGTCACTTAATTCTAAATCCTTTTTTAATTTCCATACTCAATTTTCATAATTTAGAAATGTGTTATTATATTTCTAGACATATTGCTTTGGGCCACCATTGTGATTATTTATTTTTACCATGTGATAGTTATTTCTCTAGACTGCTGAGTTCTTTTATAGTCTATTTAACCCCCTTTTAAATTAATATACATATATATTTAGGAAGAGTAAATGGGATTTGATTTGCAGTAGAATTCTGTGATCATGGGAATAGTCGAGCTTATCGATGTCACAATTCAAGTTCTTAAGCTTTTTTTTTTTGTGCCACTGACCTAACAATATCTGATAGTAATATTGATATCTTCCATAAATATTCTGAATTTACTAAGTTGTCCATTCAGTTTTATAAGATTATGCTTTACACATTTAAAAATGATTTTTCTTAGTGAATAACAATATATGGTTATTTTATTTTCTAGGTAAACTGCTCTTTTGTTAATATAAAATGATACATCCTGTTATCTTGATTCTTTTTCTCTTTTGCTTAATAATAAATCACTTTTAAATTTTATTATTTTGATATATATATTTATTGATTTTTTAAAAAATAAATGACAGCAGAATGCATTACAATTCTTATTACACATATACAGCACAATTATTCATATCTCTGGTTGTATATAAAGTATGTTGACCCCAATTTGTGTCTTAATTCATGTACTTTGGATAATGATGTCTATCACATGCCACCATCCTTGCTAATCCCCTGTCCCTTCCCTTTCTCTCCCACTCCTCTGCCCTATCCAGAATTCATCTATTCCTCCCATGCTCCTGCTCCCTACCACACTATGAGTCAGCCTCCTTATATCAGAGAAAACATTCAGCATTTGTATTTTGGGGATTGGCTAACTTCACTTTGCATTATTTTCTCCAACGCCAACCATTTACCAGAAAATGCCATGATTTTATTCTCTTTTATTGCTGAGTAAAATTCCATTGTGTATATATGCCACATTTTTTAAATCCACTCATCCACTGAAGGCCATCTAGGTTGGCTCCTCAGTTTAGCTATTGTGAATTGTGCTGCTATAAACATTGATGTGGCTTCTATTTTTAAGTCTGGGTATAGACCAAGGAAAGGGATAGCTGGGTCAAATGATGGACCATTCCCAGTTTTCCAAGGAATCTCCATACTGCTTTCCATATTGGCTGCACCAATTTGCAGTCCCACCAACAATGTATGAGTGTACCTTTTCCCCCACATCCTCGCCAACACTTATTGTTGTTTGTCTTCATAATAGCTTCCATTCTGACTGGAGTGAGATGATATATTATAGTAGTTTTGATTTGCATTTTTCTAATTGCTAGAGATGATGAACATCATTTCATATATTTGTTGTTTGGTTGTATATCCTCTTCGGAGAAGTATCTGTTCAGGTCCTTGGCCCATTTGTTGATTGGGTTATTTATTTCTTTTGTGCTTAGCTTTTTGAGTTCTTTATATACCTAGAGATTTGTGCTCTATCTGATGTGTGAGGGGTAAAAATTTGCTCCCAGGATGTAGGCTCTCTGTTCACCTCACAGATTGTTTATTTTGCTGAGAAGAAACTTTTTAGTTTGCTATATATTTTTTATATTCCATTATTTTAAGATTTCCAAAGTTGTTTCCACCCTATTTTTTTTTAAACTAACTTTGTCATGTATGTTTAAAGTATACAACATGCTATAAAGGTTGTGGATTTAGCTCAGTGGAAGAGTGCTTGCCTAGCATGCACAAAGTCCAGAGTTGGGTCCTTAAAAACCATGTTACAGGATAAATATAAATAGTAAAATGTTTACTATAGTGAAGCAAATTAGCATAGATAGCATCTCACTCACTGTTTTTGTCAGGTTTTTTTTCTGCTGCTATGACTAAAGGATCTGACCAGAACAATTGTAGAGGAGGAAAAGTTTACTTGGGGATCCTAGTTTCAAAGGTCTCAATCCACAGACAGAAATTTCCATTCCTTGGAGTTCGAGGTGTGGCAGGATATTATGGCAGAAGAGTGTGGCAAAGGGAAGCAGTTCACATGGTGATCAGAAAGCAGAGAGGACTCCACTCTCCAGATACAAAATATATATACTGTAGCCACACCTCCAATAAGCCACTTTCCCCTGCCCACACCGCACCTGCTTCTAGTTACAGCTTGGTTAATCCCATCAGGGATAATTCACTGATTAGGTTAACTCTATGTCCACATAATTTCTCCTCCAAACCTCCTTGTACTGTCTCATACATGAACTTATGAACTTGAGCTTTTGCAGAATACCACATGTAAATCATAAGATTTATCTTTTTCTGTGTAGCAATAGTAAATCTGTGGAAACAACTTAAGTATCCATGGATGGTTAATGGATTAATTATATATATATATATATATCTACACACACACAGACACACATAAATATACATAAATATGTGTGTGTATATATATGATTTTATATATAGGAATATTACATATATTACATATATATTATATTATATATAAAAGATATTCTTCAGCATTTTTTAAAAATGGAGATTCTGCCATTTGTCACAGCATGAATGGAACTGGAGGGCATCAACCTAAGTGAGATAAGCCAGACACAAAAAGAAAATGATTGCATGATCTCACTTATATATACACTATTTTTTTTAAAAGGCCACCATTTATTTGTTATTGTTTTTGCTTTGGTACCAGGGATTGAAGCTAGGGGTGCTTAAAAACTCAGCCACATCCCCACCTTGTTTTATTTATTTTGAGAATGTGTCATTAACTTGCTTTGGGCCTTGCTAAGTTCCTGAGGCTGAATTTGAACTTGGGATCCTGGAAGGCTCCCAAACCACTGGAATTACAAGCATGTGCCACCACACCCAAACACCATTTGTTTTAAATCCAGTATTATGGTCTTTCAAGGGGAGATTTTGAAACTTTGACATATACAAGGAATTGAAATTAATCATGTCAACTACTATTATTTTTTTTCTGTGTGGTACGCTATTTTTCTTCTTTCTACTTTTTTGGTTTTTTGTTGGATTACTGAAGTTTTATATTCTTCACCTGTTTTCAAAATTCCAAATGTCTATTCTATTGTAATTTTCTGATATTCTATTTTTATTATTCTGCAAGTTATTGTTAGATATCCAAAACAAATATTTAACTTCATATAATTTTTTTTTGGTGTTAGGGATTGAACCCAGGGCCTTGTACATGCCAGTCCTTGTATATTCCAGACTATACAAACTGAGCTATATCCGCAGTCCCCTATAATTTCTTAATAAATCTGTAATTATAACTTCAGCAAATGAGACAAAAACCTTAGCATGCTTTCATTATTGTACAGTCTTCTTCTCACTTAAAATTTGAATTCTATTATTTGGGGCTTTAGTTCCAGGTTCATATAGGCATAATATTTCATACTAAATACATATATTTAAAAATGAGTTCCTGATTTTGGTTTTGTTTCTCATTGCTTCTTGCCTGTCATTCCTATTTTAATTTGCCTTTTTTGAAGTCTTATATATTGGCATTATATATTCATTCTTCACTCCACTTAACATTTTCCCACACTTCTTTCTATATTATCACATTGTTCTGTATTTCTAGAACACTTTCAATCTTATGTTTCACAGTTTAAGTCCAATATTTAATAGCATAAAATGTCTTGTACACACATATCAATTGTATATTACTACATATTTTCATTTCTACATCCTTATATTTGGGTGAAGCCATTTGAGTAGTTCTGGGCAATATATTTGAGTATATTTCCAGGCCTGAATGCATAAGTTTTCCTTTTCATTTGCCATATTCTCTTTTTCTTGTTCATTAGCTAGCCTAATTCTCAGCCACTACGTGGTTGGAGACATGATTATGAGTTACCACTTGGAGGAGAACCTCCTGACCATTTATACTGTTCATTTATATTGAATATTATATTGAACTCTGAATGAGAGACAAACACACTTTGGGTAAGCAACTGAGATTTTCAGAGTTATTTCTTGAAGCTGATGGTATTCTTTAACCAATGCAGATACTCTATATCAGTATCTAGTATAATGCTGACATTTGATAATATTAGATGGAATTAAAAATCTAATTTAGTCACATTTGCATTGTTTCTTTTTACCACTGTTTTACAAAGAATAGTGTAAAGCTTGTTCATTTGGGCCTTTTCTGTACTCTTCATTGTATAATCTATCACTCATTGTAAGTTTTCAATAGCTTCTTTCAATAGCTTCTTTAAAAATAATTTAATTTTATTCTGTGTCTTGAGAGTAGATTCTTGGGCTTATGTATAGTCAACATTTTCAAATAAATTTCCTCCATTTATGAATTTGCCATATTGTACATTTTATATACTTTTAGAAGACAATCATACCTTATTTAATTCTCACCTCTTGAATTGTCCAGAGTATGGAATTTTAATGTCCCATAATTTAGTGAATAAAGGTGATGAAATACTTTTAAAAATACTCATTGTTTATCAAAGCTACACTTAGTTTAATTTACATTTAATATGTTGTAATAGATAAATAGAGCAAAATACATAACACAAAACATACTCAGGACAGTTATAGATACCAAGTCAATACTAAGAAACAATATGATGATAAATCTAAATGCTTATAATAAATCTAAATTCTTATATCTACATTACCTTGGTTAGAGCTACTTACATGGCCATGCCCAACTCATAGGAAATCAGTCTCCTCTGGGTCAAAGGAGAAGAGAACCAGTTATGGGTACACACTAATAATATTCCCCCAATAGCTAACATTTACTGAAAGTATCTTGTATACATTATTATGTTTAGCTTTCAAAGCTATCTTATTAGGTATCTATTTTCAATGTTGCCTTTTTACAGATGAACAATTTGAATCCCAAAGTTTGAGTTAGTGAGTGGAAAAATAAGAATTTAAAACCTTGTATATATTAACGCAAGGGCCACGCTCTTATTGATATACTGTTATACTTCCTAACAATAAATAATTATAATAATTAATATTTTCCTGACCAATGGAATAATATATTCCAGGAACCATTGCTAACATTTAAGGAGAGCTGAAATGACTAGAATGACTCTCTATGAATACATCAATTTTCAGTCCTCATGGTTGGGGCTCTAACTATGAAACTGATCCTTATGTCAAGCCAAGGAAGTTCAAGAGGACACACAACATTCCTAGGTTTAGTAATGTGCCTGGTCTGTCCTAAGAATTACTATTCTGTTTTGTTTGTTTATCCAAATCCTTTGCTTTTACTAAGTCTAACACAGAATGTTAGAAACAGTGTAGGCTTTGCTGGCTGTTAAGCTTGGGCTTGATACCTGGTTCCAGCACTTATTAGCTAATGTCACTTTGGAAAATATTTAGAATCCTAAAAATTCTATAATTTCATTTATAAAATGAAAATAATTATGGTAAGTATTATTATTATAAATACTGATATTTGTTGGGCACTTATTATATTCCTGCCACTGTACTAAGTGTTTTAGCATGAATTACTTTCTTTAATTCTCCATTATAGCCATAAGTGGGCATTATTATTCTCCATGTAAGGAATAGATAATTTGCTTACAATTAAACCTCTACAAACTGAAGATTCAAACCTAGAATTTGCTGATTCCAGAGCCAAAGTCATTATCTCTAAAGAAAATTTATTAGTATGAAAAACTATGTATATGTTCACATATTTCCTCCCATTCTCTCCCAATAATTTGATTTTACTCCTTCACCTATACTTGGAGTCCTAAACCCAGCCTAGAGCCTTAACTTAGAGTCTTGCTTTGTTCCTATAAACACAATCCACTTGTTGGGTCATTCTACCAGTTATGGTGGCTTTCTGGCTCTTTCTCCACTGGTTTGAACTGCCATATATTTTCTACCTTGAATATCTCCATTACTGACATCTACCTGATTATTGTGTGCTCCATTATATTTCAATAAACTTATTATTAAACTTAGCCATTAAAATATAAATTTACTAAATATCAACTAAGATACTTGTAAATAAGGCATATATCATATGTTCTGTTCAAAATGGACTTGAACTCTAGCACATGAGATTAAATGCATAAAGAAGCAACTATAATGCAGAATAGAAAGTAAATTATGCTTTAAGAGAGACATGAAAATCTGTATAATTATTCAAAGAAAGGAGATTGAGTTAGTCAACATCTTTGCCTAAAGTACACCAGGTACTGTCATATGTCTTATTTAAATCTCTTATCATCTTGGGAAGAAGTTGTTGTTATACCTTTTTATCCAAACAAGAAATTGTGAAGCACTGAATTATGATTCAATTTTCTTTAGAACATTATACAGCTTGGACATAGTTCTCAGCTTGTCTGAACAGACTCTTGTTTTTTCAGTGGATACATCTAATATCCATACCCTAGACTTCTTCCATTCTGCATTTTGGTTAACAGTATTATAGACGTCTCCAGAAGTTCAGTCTCTGATCTTCGTAATATTTTTCTTCTCCTTCCCTACTGATTTATGACTGAGAAAGAGGAGAGTAGGAAAAGGCAGTAGGGAGAATAATTAGGTTATTTAAAGATAGGTACCCAAAAACTTTATGAAATCACTGTAATATTTTGATTCCCAATAATATTTTATATTGCCAAATGTAAAACTGCTTAGTAAGGGAATTTTACCAGGAATGGATCTGACCTCTGAAATTGCACCTTTTTTCCATTTCAAGATATTTAGTGTTTGATTTTTTTTATACTTATTTTTGCAGGGGTACTATGCTAGCCTGACATTAGGAAAATGTTTTCCTAAGTAGGATCGACTTCTTGCCCACACATACCACCAGTGTGTGATTATTTCCCACCAATGTTACAACAGATTTACTCAGCATTAATTCTTAGGGATTGGGTAGGAAACATAGGTGTTTTGTATTTGGTTAGCAAACATTCTTTCTGAGTTGTAATTACTTATGATTTGAACCTTATTTTAATTGGTCCTTTTGATCCAATTCCTCTCATTCTTATACCTGCTCTCCCTGAATCCCTGAATCTTGGAAACTTTTTTCTGTCCTTCAAACACTATGCATTACATAATTGCAGATCTTTTTTCTTGGATTATGGATATCTAAATTGTTTGATTTTCATTTTGAACCCATCTGCAAGTACATAGTCTCAAAATGCTCAAAATGTTGTTGAGAGTTCTATGTGGGATCAGTGGATAAATTACAAGTCTATTGAATATATAGACAAAGCCATGAGACTTGGAGACATGGCATGGGAGTTAAGTAGGTGGACTTCATTGTTACACTACCTGAGATCATTTGATAGCTAATGATCTTATGAAAGTTACTTACCCTCATTATGCCTTTTTACCCTTTTATTAAATAAGTACCACAATGTTAAATTATTTATCTTATAGCTTTCCTTTCTTTTTGGGTTGAAGGCTAAGCCAGATTAAACACATTAAGCACTTTAGTTAGGTATAAAGAGAAAGTATGCTTTCAAAAATATTATTAAGTTTCAGTAAGAATTGTTTTCAAAAGCCTGAGATGTTAATTTTATTTAAAAATAAGATTTGCATATACAGATAGCTTAAGGAGACAGGGGATCTTACCATTGCCACTAAGATATTTTGAAGACTACTTTAGAGGAATTGATTACTTGTATAATAAAATAATTTATCTGGAAGCAGGATGGTTCAAAATATATCAGTTCAACCTAAAATCAAAAGAAAAATATTATCTTCAAATAGAGTCAATAAAGAGCAGCTAAGTGAAGTTCCAATACAGTTCTTATTTACTCCAGATTTAAATAGTGGGAAATAATTTCTTTTTCTATAAGTAAGAAACCAGAGTGAAAATGATGTGGTCTTTACACATTTAAAGGAGTAAGAGTATTTAAAATATTGCAATATCTCTCAGAAGAAAAGGTGTTTTTTAAAAACTATCATTGTTAAAATGAAATATTTCTTTAAAGGAAAAATTACAAAGACTTGGAATTAAATATTTAAAAATAGCTTTAGAAATGGTATGCAAACAGAATTCAAGATGAAATTGAGCTTATTTTTTTCTGGTAATGTGTGCCTATTAGAATGTGGATCAGAAGTGGTTTTATTCCAATGCTTGGGTAATGAAGATTTGAAAAACTGTAAAATTTGCCAAAACCATCAAAGATCACAACTGAGTGCCAAATTACAAGATCACTGAAAGCACATAAAATGTCAATAAGCACCTTTCTTGAGCTATTGGTTAATTGCTGGTGAAGATATCAATTGCTTCCCAGTCTTATGGTACCACTGTTTGATTTTTCAATTTTGAAAATCTACTTGCGAATTAATAAGTATATGTGACCCAGCAATTCCATTTCTAGTTATATACACATATGTTTACCAAAATGCATGCATTATAATGTTCCTAGAATCCCTACTTGGCCCATACTTAAACCATTCCAATTCCAGAAAAGAGAAATAGATTAGCACATTGGAGATATATTCCCACAATGGAATACTAATAGCAATGAAATTGAACTACAACTACACAAAGCAATGTGTATGAATACCATAAACATAATATTAGGAAAAAATACATCACAAAAGAATATATAGTATGTGGTTCCATTACATAAATCATGACATCAGATGGAACTTTATGCAATTAGAAGCAGGATAATATTTACCAATGAAGACAGAATGACTAGGAAAAGGAAATGGGAGGTTTTTGGGAAGCTTGTAAAGCTCTATTTCTTAATCTGGCTGTTGATTCTACCATTATATATTTGGTGAAGATTTACCAAGATGTAAACTTTTGAAATACGTTCTTTTATATATAACACCTCAATGATAAATTTTAAGAAGAGTAAAGTCTCTTTATTAACTACCTAGGAGCTTGTATGTCCTAAACCATTACAAAGAATATCTTGTTTGGAACAAAAGAGCACATTTCAGGCTTGAGATCTAGAACAACATTAAGTTTGGCAGTACCAACACATTTTAGTTGCTGAACAAACATGTTGATGGATCAATGTGTTTTATTGTAGTGATCATTGTAAAGCATGATAACATACTCCAGGACAAATATTTGCAGTAAAGCTAGGTGAGTCAAATAATACTTTATAAAACTCCTTAATAGTCTTTCCTTGGAGTATTGAGTGTTGCCTTATATATCTTTCTTAAAAATGCAAAAGGCTGAAAATGTCTATTAAAGTGCACATATTTAGTTTCAAAGGACATTGCTAACAGCATGATTTATCTTTATTAGTAATTTCTATTTGGCTTTAGTCCTCCTTTTAAATGGTGTTTATTGAATTTACCAAGGACAGTAATTTGTTTATCATTATGGTGATTCATTGCCCTAACAGATTGGTAGCTTGATTTTTTATCACAAAGAGAATATCTCTTATAGTGATTGAATAATTTATGTCATTCAGGAAAATATTTATTTAGCAAATAGATGGTTGTTGTTATATTAGGATGGAGAGAGATATTTTATGTATTTCAGATTATCTCTTAAAATAAGCATCATTTTCTGAATTAAGCTTTGAAATCAAAATTTATACCTGTTAAAATTTTATAAAAAATAAAGTTTATGTTAAAATAAATATTAATTACTGCAATACAACAAAACTCAACCCAAAGTGGATCAAGAACCAGGCATTAGATCAAAGACCCTGCATCTACTGGAAGAAAATGTAGGTCCAACTCTCCATTGTGTCACCTTAGGAATCAACTTCCTCAACAAAACTCCTAATGCACAAGAAGCACAATAAAGAATCAATAAATGGGGTGGAATCAAACTAAAAAGCTTCCTTACAGCAAAGGAAACAATAAAAAATGCGAAGAGAGAGCCTACAGTGGCCCGTACGGGGAACGAACCCGCGACCTTGGCGTTTTCTTTAGCCATTATTGTCAGAATTCCTATCTTCATAGGAATGAATGTGTGGTTCAGTGCATGAAGACAAAGATAAAACCAATCTACAGCTTCTGCAATAGCCATCACTGAACTGCTTGCAGAACTTGCCTGGACTATGTATCACTTATATGCATTGTGAACTCACTTGTATGCATTGTGAACTATCTCTTGGTGCAACAACTTCTGGTAGAGTTGGGGTATTTATGCTGATGGTGTCATCGGTGGTACAATTTTTCCAAAAGGAGCCGTCAGCTGGCTTGGTGTATCTTCCTCCCTTCTGTTTATCATGATCATGATCGTTCAGCTAAAATTTGGGGGCCAACAGAGGTGAGGCAAAGAACCTCACCCCCCCGCTGGTACGAAGACCTCTACACAGGTGTGGCTGTATACTGGACTGGTAGTCAATGACGGGTAAGATCCAATTACTATGGTACCAACCTAAGACAGGAGGCTGACGCCTTGAGGTCAGCTCATCCAATAACGGGTAAGGACCATATGTACTATTGGACAACCTAAGGCAGACACGGTCCCTAAGCCACATGCTTCTTGTTTAAACAGAGAGGGGGAGATGTTGAGAGCCACAGCCGAAGGGGCTCCAGCAAACTTTCAGACTGCCAGCTGATGATTGGCTCACAGCGGCCCCAGCAACACCTAGCTGATTGGCTCCTCTGTGGAGATGCTCATTGAGCTGTTTCCCTGCCCTTTCAGACTACCAGCTGATGATTGGCTCACAGCGGCCCCAGCAACAACTAGCTGATTGGCTCCTCTGCGGTGATGCTCATTGGGCTGTTTCCCTGCCCTTTCAGACCACGGAGCTGCTCATTGGGGGACTTTTTTGGCTCCGCCCATGCGACCCAGCCAATCGTCCTCAAGAGCAGGAGGATTGTGGGAGGTTGGTTGTTGGGGTGTGTGGCTTGTGGGAAGCCGGTGGTGGCAGTTGGGCTCTGAGGGTTTTTTCCTGAGGAGCTGTTTTGTTTATCTTGTGTGGTTCTAAAAATAAAGTTAGTTTCTTTTGACAAGTGGCTCCTGAATTGTGCCCAGCCAGACTGCGGCACTACAGAATGGGAGAAAATCTTTGCCACCTGAACATCAGATAGTGCATTAATCTCAAGGATATATAAATAACTCAACAAATTTCACACCAAAACAAACAAACTAACAAACAAATAACCAAATCCATAAATGGGCAAAAGATCTGAACAGGCCCTTTGCAGAAGAAGAAACACAAATGGTCTACAAATGTATGAAAAATGTTCAACATCTCTAGCAATTAGAGGAATGCAAATTGAAAGAAACTACACTGTAATTTCATCTCACTCCAGTCAGAATGGCAATTATCAAGAATACAAGTAACAGGCTGGGGCTGTAGCTCAGTGGCAGTCTGCTTACCTAGCATGCATGAGGCTCTGGGTTCAATCCTTAGCACCACATAAAAATAAACAGATAAAATAAAGGTATGCTGTCCATCTACAACTAAAATTTAAAAAAGAATACAAGTAACAATAAATGTTGGCAAGGATGTGGGAAATAAGGTACTCTTATACATTGCTATTGGGACTGCAAATTGGTGAAATCACTCTGGAAAGCAGTATGGAGATTCTGGAAATCACTCTGGAAAGCAGTATGGAGAAAACTTGGAATGCAACCACCATTTGAGCTAGTTATCCTACTCCTCAGTCTATACCTAAAGGACTTAAAATCAGCATAATAGATCCTAATTAGAATAAGTAATACACCATGTATGTGTGATATGTTAAAATTCACTCTACTGTCATATATATATATATATATATATATATATATATATATGAACAAATAAATTTTAAAAAAAATTACTGTAATACAATTTGTCACTTTCCAATTTGAGGACTAATTTAGGGATTAATTGAAATCTAGCTGACTTCATAGGCTGATCTTTTAATTAGGTTATATAAAGTTCTATAATTATGAGATGGTTTTAATTTGGTATTATTTATGGATAAAAGCACTAATTTATTATGTGTCAAGAACAAATATGAGAATATTTGAAATATCAGTAATTAATATTATTATGTATATTACACAGACATAAATTAATTGATTGGATGCCTTACAGGAAACATTATATATTATACTTCTGTAATTTTTTTTCTTACTTGAAGTCGGACACAATACCTTTATTTTATTTATTTATTTTTATGTGGTGCTGAGGATCAAACCTAGTACCTCGCACATGCTAGGTGAGCGCTCTACAGCTTAGCCACAACCCCAGCCCTGTATTATACTTCTTTTTTTTTTTTTTAAAGAGAGAGTGAGAGAGGGAGAGAGAGAGAGAGAGAGAGAGAGAGAGAGAGAGAATTTTAATATTTCTTTTTTAGTTATTGGCGGGCACAACATCTTTGTTCATATGTGGTGCTGAGGATCGAACCCGGGCTGCACGCATGCCAAGCGAGCGCGCTACCGCTTGAGCCACATCCCCAGCCCCTGTATTATACTTCTTACAGTAAATACATAAACAGCATATGTATGTTCTTTCAGATAGGTCTAGTAAATGTTATTAATAAATGTTAAGCTTTCAATTGTTATTTCAATATTATTACTTTTATTTTTTTAGTATTAGTACTTTAAAAATCCCTTTGTCCACCTTTTCTTTATGTTCAGATCTATTTATTTTGTTCAAATCTAATTTACATGTGTTATCTTTTAAAATATTTTTTATTTCCTTGACTTGGAAGCTAAATCTACTCTCAAATTTTTCACAGAACACTAACTCTATTTTCTTCACAATGATGTCTCCAATAAGAAATTTCATGCTTGCTTTAGATGCAACCCCAGTGAAAAGTCTTGAGTCTGTTCTGTTTTAAAAGAATGTCTTCTCTACTGATCCCCAGGTGGCTCTATGAGTCTTTGTTGAGGAAAGCTCTGGAGGACTGAGCTAGGTTTAAAAAATCTAGTTGCATTTTAAAGACATGAAGAACCAGTCTCTGAAAAATACACTAGGGAAAGCAGAATAAATGAGAGATGTGAAGAAATAAAAGTTGTAGAGGCTGAGGCTTGGGCTACTGTGGTTTTCAAATGCAAACCTACAGGTATTGAATCTCAGAGGATTTTGGAGATGGTTCAGAAAGGAGTGAAGAAAAATGAATTTGAAACAAGTCATGACTGATTATTATTTCTTGAAAGCCTATCCTAAGTTTATAAAAATTTAAAGGACAAAAGTGGCTCTGAGTTATGTAAAAATCAATTTTTAAAAGGTAATAGTCCTACTGTTCTCAGTGATACAAGTTGATTTGGATTAATAGAGAAGTCGAGATGTTTCTTAATAATCTAAAGATCATCAACAATTAAAACTTTTTGAAAACTCTTGGATAGTCTTCTTCACTAACACCTAATAATGCATAAAAATAAAAATATACTAGCTACCCATGTTAAATTGTATAATATTGATTACTTAAAATGTCTAGGTATTTTGAAACCTCACTTTAGCATTCCATTTTTACTTTTATATTGAATTTACACTAAAATTAAAAGATACAAAAATAATACACAGAATTCCCATAAATCCTTTACTAAGGTCACCAAGCATTTACATACTTATTTGCTCCTTTAAATTTATCATTTCCCCCTCTCTGTATTTAGATATGCATGTATGTATGCATACATTTCTGAAATTGGTTACAATGTTCTGTGCCACAATTCATGCATTTAAAGTAACTATATTTTCATTGTAATTTATATGTTGTACAGTGATGTCTTGGTGATACAGAAATATCCTTTATCATCAAAGTTTTAAATACTACATTTATCTACCATTGATGATACTCTAATTTCATCATGCCTTTTACATCTGTAGGTTGGCATTTTACCGTGAAGAAGAGTTTTCCTTCTCTTTCATATATATTTTTACTCATTTATTTATATTAATGTACAAACACAGAATCACTGAATCTTATTTTATACAATGGGTTAGAATCCCTTTATTCTTACTGTTTATTTTGATATTCAATTTTTCCAGGATTTGGCCTATTTAGTCCCTTTTAGCTAGTATAGCATGCTTTGATGTATTTTCATGATTTTTTTATTCAATATCTTCTGGCATAGTGTCAACACTCAGGTCAGATACTTTTCTAAGGAGACATATTTCCTTTTAACAGAGAATGGGATTTAGAAACCAAGATACAGGTGCTCAGTAGGTCATGCTGTTGGGGAACTATTGTCATTCACAGTGGACTGAACTTTGAAATACCCACAGGGATGCATGTGTGTACACACACACACACACACACACACACACACACACACACTGTATTTACCTGAAAACTGCAAATTCCACACTAGAAAGTTTATTCCAGTTTTCTCTTTCGGTCTTTGTAACTTATACACTTGAGAAAACTTCCACCAATATCTTTAGTATCTTTACTTATTTGTTCACACCTAGAATATAAAATTAGTTTCAGAATTACTAACTAACCCAAACCACTATAAAAAGCCAACCTTCAAATTAGAGTTCAATATTTGTTGGCAATTCATTTTTGAGACAAAATGTACATAGAGTGAAATGCTCAATTATGAAGTGTACAGTTTAATAGATTCTCTTTTTTCTTCTTTGAACTAGGGATTGAACCCAAGGCTGATTTTACCACTGAGCTAAATCCCCAGGCTCCCTCACTTTTTTTTTTTTTTTTTTTACTTTTTACTTTGAGACATGTTCCAGCTAAACTGCTCAGGCTGGCCTCTAACTTGCCATCCTCCTGCCTCAGTCTTCCCAATTCCCTGGGATTTCAGAAGTATACTCCCATGTCTGGCTCAATTTGATAAATTTTGATGAATATATGTAGCTTAGTAATGATTATGTGAATCAATAAATAGATCTTTTTCATAATCCCATAAAATTTTCTCATGCATATTTACAGTTAACCACACTCCCTCACTGGCAAACTCTTTTTACATCCTACTACAATACATTAATTTACTTGTTTCTTAAACTTCATAAAATGAATAAATATATTCAAAATATATTTATTGTGTTTGGCTTCTTCACACAACATATTGTTCTTCAGATTCATAATATTATTGTGTACATCATTAGTTCATTATTTTTCTAAGTGTATAAGAATACAGCTTCATTGTACAAATATAACTATCTTCTGGATGAACATTTGGATCCTGGGTTTTTCCTATTATGGGTTAAGTGCTATCAACATTCCTATTACAATTATTTTGGTCAACATATACTTAATCTTCTTTTGGATAAACACTGGTGGTTATGCTAGGTCATAGAATGGGTACATGCTTAATTTTGTAAGAAACTGCTAAATTCATTTTTAAAGTAGTTGTAACATTTTATACTCACACTAGAAATGTATGAAAATTCTAGTTGATCCACATTATCTTCAATATTTGATTATCAGGTTTGTGTTGTTGTTTTTAGACTTTCTAGTATTTGTATAATAGTATCACAATTCAGTTTTTGTTTGAATTTTCCTGAAGAAAAATTACATTGAATTCTTTGACCCATAAGTATTTAGTATTCAATAATTTCCAGATACGTGAGATTTTTCTAGATTCATTATTTTATTAATATATAATTTTTTTCCATTGTAGTTGGAGCTCATGCTTGCTGAGATTTCAGTCCTTTGAAATTCTGATCTCAGTCAATCTTCTATTCCATATGCTCTTGAATGAAAATGCAATCTACAGTTTGTGGTTGTGGTATTCTGTATATTCCAATTAAGCCAACTTGATTTTGTTCTATAATAATTACATGCATTTTTCAATTATTTTAGTATATTTGTTCCTTCAGTTATTAAACAATGAATATTAAAATTACAACTACCTTATATTAGACAAAGGTGCCAAAAGCATGCAATGGAGAAAGGATAGCATCTTCAACAAATGGTGCTGGGAAAACTGGAAATCCATATTCAACAAAATGAAATTGAATCCCTTTCTCTCACCATGCACAAATGTTAACTCAAAGTGGATCAAGGAGCTAGGAATCAAACCAGAAACTTTGCTTCTAATAGAAGAAAAAGTTGGCCCTAATCTCCATCTCGTGGGGTTGGGCTCCAAATTCCTTAATAGGACACCTATAGCACAAGAGTTAAAATCAAGAATCAACAAATGGGACATACTCAAACTAAAAAGTTTTTTCTCAGCAAGAGAAACAATAAGAGAGGTAAATAGGGAGCCTACATCCTAGGAACAAATATTTACCCCTCACACTTCAGATAGAGTTCTAATCTCCAGAGAATACAAAGAACTCAAAAAATTAAACAACAAGAAAACAAATAATCCAATCAACAAATGGGCCAAGGACCTGAACAGACACTTCTCAGAGGAGGACATACAATTAATCAACAAGTACATGAAAAAATGCTCACCATCTCTAGCAGTCAGAGAAATGCAAATTAAAACCACTCTAAGATACCATCTCACTCCAGTAAGAATGGCAGCCATTATGAAGTCAAACAACAAGTGCTGGAGAGGATGTGGGGAAAAGGGTACACTTGTACATTGCTGGTGGGACTGAAAATTGGTGCGGCCAATTTGGAAAGCAGTATGGAGATTCCTGGGAAAGCTGGGATTGGAACCACCATTTGACCCAGCTCTTGTCCTTCTCGGACTATTCCCTGAAGACCTAAAAAGAGCATACAACAGGGACACAGCTACATCAGTGTTGATAGCAGCACAATTCACAATAGCTATACTGTGGAACAAACCCAGATGCCCTTCAATAGATGAATGGATTAAAAAATGTGGCATTTATACACAATGGAATATTACTCAGCACTAAAAAATAACAAAATCATGGCATTTGCAGGGAAATGGATGGCATTAGAGCAGATTATGCCAAGTGAAGCTAGCCAATCCCTAAAAAACAAATGCAGAATGTCTTCTTTGATATAAGGGGGGCGGCGACTCAAAACAGAGCAGTGAGGAAGAGCATGAGAAGAAGATTACCATTAAATAGGGACGAGAGGTGCGTGGGAATGGGAGAGAGAAGGGGAATTGCATGGAAGATGGTAGAAGACCCTCATTGTTATGCAAAATTACATATAAAATGGTGTGAGGGGGGAAAAATGAGAGAGAGAAATGCGTCACAGTAGATTGGGTAGAAAGAGGGGAGGGGTGGGGAGGGGGGATAGGAAGGGCAGCACATTACAATAGACACTAGTATGGCCCTATGTATAAACGTGGCTGTATAACCAATGTGATCCTACAATCTGCACACGTGGAAAAATAAGATTAGATACCCCATTTGAATCAAATATATGATATGTGAAGATCATTGTAATGTTTTGAGCAACTAATAAAAAAATTAAAAATAAATAAAAAACAAAAAAACCCAATATTAAAATCTTACGTTTCTGGATTTGTCTGCTTTTGACTTTCAGTTCTGTCAGTTTTTGCTTTCATATATTTTGAAACCCCTTTACTAGATGCATGTCCATATAAGATTACTATGTTTTCTTGATGATTTGATCCTTTTATCATTATGAAATATTCATCTTTATCTCTAGCAATGTGCTTTGTCTTGAAGTATATATTATCTTATAATATCAGGTTTTGTTCATGGCATATCATTTTCTAATAGTTATGTCCCTACCTACCAATCTCCTAATTTTTAGGGTAGGTTATCCATTTTGTAAAATTTCATTTTGCATTCTATATTGACATTTATCCATACCTATTTGTGCTATTTTATTAGTAGAAATTATAAAGTACATCTTACATTATTAGTCAAAATTTAAATATTTTACTTTCATGGAAAGTGAAGCCTTTATAACTCCATTTATACCTAGTGCTATTTTTGTCTTTGTTGTCATATTTTACTATAACATTGTAATGAAACTCAAAATGGCTTTTTCATACTTTTGATTTAAATCATTGTGGGTTTATTAAAGAAAATTTTAAAAGATAAAACATATGACATTGAGAAGATTTTATATGCATTTGCCCAGGCATTGACTTCCTCTGGCGTTTTCATCGCTTTCTTCATATGTGGGTATTTATGGTGCAATTTCCTTTCAAGTTGATGAAATATTTTTCAGCATTTTTTTCTAATGTAGGTATATTTTTTGCGAATGATTATTATGGTTGCATTTTTGAAGGCATTTCCAGTGCATATGGAATTCTAAGTTAAAAGACGCTTTTTCTTTTAGCAACTTAGTATGACATCTGGCCTCCTGTGATGAGAAATTAGTCATCACTCATATTAATTGTTCTCATGTATGTAATGTGTTGGCTTTCCCCCCATCTGATTTAACTTTATTTATGTTTAACTTTTAGAAGTTTGACTATGATGTATCTATGCATGTTTTCCTTTATATTATCTTGCTTTAGGGTTTCTGAGCCTCTTGAATATTTAATATTTGTTCACCAAATTTGTAAAATCATGGCCATAATTTTTCAGATTTTTTCCTGCTTCATTTTATTTTTCAAGTCTCCAAGACTCTAATTACATGTATATTAGACCACTTAATATTATTCCATAGGTCACTAGCCTCTATTTTGGATTTTCAATATTTTCTCCCTGCTTATCTGATTAGATAATTGCTATTGATGTATCTCCAAGTTCACTGAAGCCTTTTTGTCCTTTCCCAGTCTCCTATTAAGCCCAACCACTGAATTTTTTCTTTCAGACATTGGACTTTATTTATATTTGTAGGCTTTCTATTTGGTTCTTTAAAAAATAACTTCCATCTTTCTCCTGACATTCTCCTTTGGGACATTCATTATGGTAATAGTTTTTTTTTAAGTCTTTAAATATATTTCTAAAAGCTGATCTCAAATCTTTGTTAGGTAATTTCATTGTCTTGATCATTTCAGGGTGATTTCTACTCTTAAGTATGGATCATATTTGGCTGTTTAATGTCTAGCAATTTTTGTTTATTTAATTGACATTTTGAGTTATATGTTGAAGAAATTCTCCATTCTGCTTTCATCACCTGAATGATACTGATTTTGTTATAGCAGGCAGTTAGTTACCTGGCTAGACTCAAACTATCTTCCCTGAAAGAGGCAGCAGCTGAAATATATGTTCAATCATTTTAGCCTTTGTTTTGGCATTCCTGGAGTCCTTCTTGTATGTACATGCACAGTCTGGAGGTCAGGCAAATATTTTAATGCATTCTATCTGCATATTTTTGAGTTTCCCACTCTTTGACTCTGTTTTCTGGGAATTCTTTCCTCAATTTTCAGCCACTCAAGAAGGCTAAAAGTGTTTTTCTCATTCTTACTCCTCAAGTGAGTAATAGTGAGACTTTCTTGAGGTCTAACTATTCTGCACTGTGAGAACTGAGAAGTGCCCTAAGGCTAAAGGGTGTTTAATTGCTCATGAAGTGAGATTATTTTATTTCAGGACATATTATTTTATGTTTCTGCCTGCTTTATGCTTTCCTCATGAGCCTCAAAAAGGGAATTCACAACCTCAATGAAAAAAATACTTATACAGAGACGGTGAGATTAGAGTCTATTAACATATGTACTTATCAAATAAGGTTGGTAATAGTTTCCACAACATTAAAAAATTATATTTGAATATGAAAATTCAAAGTGTGAAATGTCTGTGAAAGTAACTTGGAAGCTATCATTATAGGTCAAATTTTAGGTTAGAAAAAATAAAATTTATATTCTGTTATACTATTTATTTATTTATTTTAATATTTTTTTAGTTGTCAATGGACGTTTATTTTTATTTATTTTTATGTGGTGCTGAGAATTGAACCCAGTGCCCCACACATGCTAGGCAAGCACTCTACCACTGAGCTACCACCCCAGCCCTTCTATTTATTTTTAATGATAGAAATTATTATGTCCATAAAATTACTACCTGTAATTATGCTTTGCATGGTTAAATGGATTTACATTCAGTGGTACTGATTTAACTATTAAATTATTAAAATAGATTGGTAATTTTTATCATTTCTTTGAACTGTTTCTACTGAATATAAATTGTACACAATCTTTAAAAAATCATCTTAGTTGCCTGCTGTGACTGAACAGAGACATAAATAACATTTCTTCAAATACATGACTTATATTTAATTCAAATTCATAAGTACAGTTTGGAAATTGATGGTTACTATGGGGTTCTTACTCTGCTTATCATTACTATGGGATTTTAAGAAATATATTTGTTCCTTCAACTGATATGGATGAAAGGAGAAGCAAATTTGTTCTTTATTTATTTGTTGTATCTCTGAGAGGCATATGAAAATTTCCCATGGAATATGACCTCAGAACTTTTACTTTTCGTTATTTTTTCTAATAGATCACATGACAAATCATGGCTAATAGTTTTTAAAAATTGGTAAGATCCAATTTGTAGCTCAAAAGTAGTTGTATTAAGTCAGATCATCATTTGTCAAATGCAGTTGTTGGAGGTATTTGCCCTTGCAAATACTCTGCATTAGTCAGCAGATGGCATGCGTTGTACATTAACTGTTCCACCCTGTTGTCACATAAACTTTAGAACAAAAAGCATCTGTTTTTCTCAAAGACACATTATCCCCTCATTTGCAGTTTAGTGTTAATTTGTGAACTATTTAGTGATAATCAAAGAAGGTGATATTTTATTTTCATTTAGTTTGTAGAGCAGATTTAATCAAGTATAAGATGGGGGTAAAATGTATTTAGTAATTCCTTAGCAAGTTTCAGCATCTTCAAGAAACCTTCTTGAGCAACTGTTTTCCTGCTTTGGCAAGAGGCTTAAACAGGAGGACAGAAGTCTTTTGGATGCAGTTTCTGATTCTCTTCCCTGAGTTTCAGGAGTGTAAAACTCATTTCCTCCTGGGTATGGGTGAATGCATCAATTAAAAATCTGACAAATAAATCAACAAACAAGAACAACTACATGTAATTATAAATCAACTAATATAATGCTGTGATAGCCTATTTGGAAAATCTCTCCATGTATAAACACATGCAAGCATTCACAGGCTTCTCTGTGAGTGGTTTCAGCATAGAATTTGGCTGTTGATGCTCTAACATGATGCATAACCTAGCAGATTTCATGTCAAACTGATATCCATCTGTCAGCCTGGCCTGATGCCTATTCCCAAGGCATTAGGTCACTCTACAGGGCCTGAGTTGTATCTGTTTAAGTTATCTTCAGGGAGCTAAGTTACACAATATATAAAGTAGTGAACACATACAGAAACAGAAAAAGATACACAAACTGCATATACCTCATCAGTCAAAATTGAGAGATTAGATAGACATTTGTCTTCCTTCATAACCGACTGTCTGTGTGTTAAACATGGAATGTCTTTCTTATGCTGAGACTGGTGCCCTTTTAACTGTGTTCTAGGAGCAATTATATTTGGAAGAAGCAGAATAACTTTGTAGATTATGTTATTATATTAATATCCTCCATTACTAAGCATAGCAATTATGTAGTCATTCAAAGGAAAAATACATATGTCTTAAGATTTTTGCTCTAAGATTTGTTAATGAAGAAATAATTGAAATATGTTCCCCTAAATAGCAAATATACAGATAGATAACTTATTTAGTGCTTACCAGTTTAGATCTGTTTCATATGAAACAATGTTTCCATTTTTCAAAGAGTAAAATAATTCAAGTTAAAAATGCTACTTTGGTGTTTGATTTATTCAGTATCTCTGTTTTAAGTTGTAGGAGATCAGGAACATTGATGAAAAATGTTCCTCTTTCAACGAAATTATTTTAGCAGTAGAAAATGATGAGCCAAGAAGAAAATGTGTCCTGGTTTTACTGTGTAGGTGGGAGCTGGTTATGGATATGTGAGTTCTGTGTGGACTGCCATTTTAGCTGCTGGCTTCCAAAGATGCTAAAGTAGCACAGTGGTGGCTGTCATTGATGAATGGTTGCCTTTTGATGTCCGTCCCCCCCCCCCCCATAATCTGGGCTGCTGAGAACATTTCACTGGGATGGGTAATCCACTTTAATCTATTTCTTAGAGAAAACTGAAGAATGTACATATTTGTTGGTAGAGAGATCTGCATGAACCTGGTAGAACTAGCTGTTTTGTGCATCTAATACATGTAATCTGTTTTATATAATGAGCTCTCTGTACTTATGCTCTAAGTCTTCCTTTCTCAATTGGCCTGCATTCAAAGTTTCTTCTGGTCTAAGGCAGCACTAATTCAACAACTTTGGCAGAAAATTATGTTCCTGTTTTGAAGGAATTTGTCCTATCCATGTACTTGGAGGTTATTAACTGCTTCAGAAAAACCTGTGTTCATTGGCAAGTAAACTGACACAGTTTAAAGAAAAAAACGTCACTGATTTCCTCTCCCAGTGACAGGAAATGGATGCCATGAGTACTGAGAGTGTGCTTCACTGTAATGACAAGAGATATAAAAATCAAATTGTCACTCCTGCCTGGTAGATGTAGGTGACCTGCGGCCACAGGCAGGTCATTATACCTGTAGGTGCCAGATACTCCAGGATTTGGCATCAAGCCTGCCTTATGTTCAAAAGCCAGCTGGTTTGGTATTAGGGAAAAATAGGGAGACTTCAGCTAATTGGGGGTTAAAATATGGCTATGTAAAAGATGCATATAAAAGCAGTATGTCTTTTTTATAATATAATTTTGATAAAGAGAATAAACCAATAGCAAAGGCATGAAATCACTTCTCATTTCTTATATACTTGCCTGTCCCTAAACCTGCCTTGATAGCTTCCCTGCTCAGCAAATACACTAGGTAGCAGGTAATCATGTCACTCTGTCACCAAATCTCCTTCTCAATGAAATTCAGGTGTCTAAATAGAAAGGAGTGATGGCAGATTTTTCCCTTCTTTCAGCAGAAAGCCAAGGAAATGCTTTCAGAAAGATGAAAACTACACTTTTGTGTCATCACAAATCATCTATATAACACTTGGTGCACAAATATTGAACCTCTTTGTGTCGGCTGTTTATTGCTAGGGTTAGGACAGGAATACATTTTCTATGTCAATACTTGATTAGGTGAAAAATTCCCTGCAAGTTGAACCAGAGTTACCTGTGAAAAAATGGGTTGTGTTGAAGACAGAACAGGAGCGTTCTTGAAATAATTGATAAATATCAGTAATTTACAACAAAATGATATTAGTAGGCTTGAAATTTATACATTTTTCTAAAAATATTAAATATTTTCAATTATCATTGAAACAATTTGTCTGTGCAAAATCTGGGTCAAGAAATATTCTTATTAAGAAACAGAAATACTGGGCTGGGGCTGTAGCTCAGTGATAGAGTGCTCGCCTAGCACGTGCAAGGCACTGGGTTCAATCCTCAGCACCACATAAAAATATATAAATAAAATAAAGTTATTGTGTCCATCTACAACTAAAACAAAAAATATTTAAAGAACAGAAAAATAAATGTTACTATAAAATTCGTCATCACTTATTGCCCATTTATGTACCATGCATTTTTATATTCTACCAAAATCATTTCTGGTATTATCACAATCATGCAAGTTCTTCCCATTTTACATATTATTAACCTGAAGGCAGAATCTGACTCAATGGTATGGATCCCTAATGCAAATCCAGATACCATTTATCCATGTTTAAGTCAGTTCCCTTCCTCCCCTGCCCCACCCACTTTCTTTCTTTCTACCAGAGATTGAACCCAAGGAGACTTAATCACTGATCCACATCTCCAGTCTATTCTTTTATTTATTTATTTTTTAATTTAGAGACAAGTTCTTGCCATGTTGTTTAGGGCCTCACTGAATTGCTGAGGCTGGCTTTGCACTTGCAATCCTGCTGCCTCAGCCTCTGAGCCACTGGGATTACAGGCGTGTGCCACTGTGCCCGACTTAAGTCAATTTTTAACATGCATCCTTTGTTGGTACCCTAAACCTGGTTTATGTATGTTCTATAAAGTAATGATTGAGTTCTCTTTTAAAAATTTTAAATTATTTTTTATTTATATATGACAGCAGAATGCATTACAATTCTTATTATACAAGAAGAGCACAATTTTTCATATCTCTGGTTGTATACAAAATATATTCACACCAATTTGTGTCTTTATACATGCACTTTGAATACTAATGTCCATCACATTCCACCATCATTTCTAACTCCATACCCCATCCCTTCCACTCCCTCTCCTCTGCCCTATTTAGAGTTTGTCTATTCCTCCCATGCTCCCTCTCCCTTTCCCACTATGATTCAGCCTCCTTATATCAAAGAAAACATTTGGCATTTGTTTTTTTTTGGGGGGGGGGATTGGCTAACTTCACTTAGCATCATCTTCTCTAACTCCATATGATTGAGTTCTCTACAATGAACATTGTTCCTTAAGTTACTGTGTAAGCTGTTAAAATATCTACTAGTTCATCTGTTGGAATGTTGTCACTGGAATGCACTAGTGTTTTTCTTTAAACTGCCCAAAACAATATATTGGAATGAGTTTATTCACATATGAATAAAAATACCACATTGCATTCATTATTATTGTTACTGCTGTTGTTGTTATTATTATTATTATTATTATTTTGGTTCTGGAGATTAAACCTAGGGCTGGTATATAATAAATGGAGCTACATCCCCAGCCCTTTTTATTTATTTCTTTTAAATTTTGAGACAGAGTCTGGTTGAGTTGCTTCAGCTAACTGAAAACATGTGTTTCTCCTGCCTCAGTCTCCCAAACCACTGAAATTAAAGGCATGCACCACCACACCTGACTGCATTTGGTCTTAAGAAGGTTGGCAGTGGACAGCATTTGTGTATGTGTGTGTCTGGTGCTGGGGATCGAACCCAGGGTCTTGTATATGTGAGAGAAGCACTGTACCAACTGAGCTATATTCCCCAGCCCAGGAGAGAACATCTTGATAATCAGGTTAGTAATGGTGGGTGAGAATATGTTAACTATAGAGACTTTGACTGAATATTTTTATTTAAAAAAAGGATAAACACGAGCAAAATTTAATAATTCTTTTCCTTCTCAATCAAGCTTTGTAATAAAATACTGTCTTTAGAATTTCTCAATTACTAATTCATTCCTCACCAAGAGAAATGTAGCTATTATTCTCACTTTTCTTACAAAATAACCAATAAATCATTAAATCCAAATCACTTTTCTGTACTAGTTTCCCCTTAAACTTCTCTCCCAAATTTCTGTGAGACTACTCATGTTTTTTTTTTTAAATATATGCCAATTATTTTAATTCCCAATGTGGGTCGGTCTCCCCCTCCCCTCCCCTCCCCTCCCCTCCCCTCTCCCTCCCCTCCCCTCCCCTCCCCTCCCCTCTCCCTCCCCTCCCCCCTCCCCCTCCCCTCCTCCTCCTCCTCCTCCTTCTTCTTCTCTCTCTCCCTCCCTCCCTCCCTCCCCCCCCTCTCCCCTTATATACAAGTGTCCCTGAGGTAAGATTCCATCTTGAGACATTGCCTCTTCTCACCCTATGTATACTTTCAGAATAATCATACCCATACACCTGACTTCAACTAGTTCCTAAATGCTGTTAAATTTCTAATGTATACATAAAATCTAGGATTTATTTCTGAGTTGCAGATACTTATATCCACTGTCTATTGGCTATGCTTTTTCCAGATGTTCTTCAAATTGCTAAACCCCATACTTAAAATCCTGGTTTAGGCATTGCACTAATGTCCTTCTTTCTCTTGTTATTTTTTTACTCTCATGCTATCCAGTTTTAGATCTTGGCTTCAATATCTGTCTTCTTCCGATCCAAATCGTACTTTTAATTATTATTAGTCTTACCTATAATTGGACTATGATAGTATTGTCTATAATTGGAGCATCATGCCTTCTAGTGGTGTAGAAGTTCATGTGCAAATTTCAAGAGTGGGGGGATGGATGGCATATAACACTGAATCCATGCCTGTAAAAATAACTATTTTCCCACATACTCAGTATTATCTAATACTGAATATTGCTTTCATTGTTTCTTAGGGACATGTGATTGACATAATTTTGGTGGGGTCAGGGCAAATACTAGCAGTTAATTAGTTTTAATGTACCAAATATGTAATAGGCAAATATTTAATTCTTTCAATAACCATGAAATTGAAGTTAAAGTCACTGTTTTAGGAATGAAAGAACAGACCCAAAGAAGTTAGTTAAAAGTTATTTTCTGAAGACAAATAGGATTAGAATTCAGGTATCTGAATTTCAGTACCCAATCTTTCTACTATAGTATATTCTTATAAAATATAATATATATATATATATATATATATATATATATATATATATATATATATATATAATTGGACATAATACCTTCATTTTATTTATTTATTTTTATGTGGTGTTAAGGATCAAACCCAGGGCTTCACACATACCAGGTGAGCACTCTACCTCTGAGCCACAACCCCAGCCCTGGAGCATATTTCTACTTAAAGGTTTTGACAATAACAATAATATTAAGCAGTTCTTTTTTCATTAATAGATTTGATAATTTGTACTATTATAAGAGAGGCATAGTCACTAACCTCAAAAAAATCTTAACATCCTCAAACAAATGTTAACATCTGTAAATATTGCTTAGAATCACCTAAAAGTAAGAAGCATGGAGAACTGAACTATAAACTGTGATGTTATCTTTAAGGATATAGGACCCAAGTAAAGCTGTTATCTGAGGACATGTTAGATTCATTCTTGGGAAGGTTAATTATTTTTTCCCACTGTGGATGCATAAGAGTATTACCTAAGATTGGCTATAATTACATGCTGAGTGAAATGGAGATTTAAATACCTTTTAGATTATCAAGTATTCTTAACATTATTGAAGTCATCAGATTTTCTAAATGGATATAAGATGACAATTTGGAGAAAAGACAGAAAATAGCATTTTAACATAAGAGTTGAAAAATACTTTAAAACATATTTGTAAACACACTCATTAACTTGCAGTTATTGTAAAGTATTTTGTTTACTAAAACAAAATAACCAAGCAAATGTTACAATCTGAAATCAAATGAAGAAAGATTTTCTTTATTTTTGTGGCAGATGACTACTACGTGTGTATCCTCCTAATACTCAGCAAATTAATGATTAATAGCATCAATTGTTATAGTGAATTGCTCATTTTATGTCTAAAATCAAATAGTTATTGTGAAATAAATTGCAATTTGGTGCAGAGAGAGTACTTCATAGTGCTTTGGGGAGCTGGTATGGCTATTTCTTCAACAAAGATTTAGCATTTCATAAATTGAATTAGAGATACATTTAACCTGCTATGAAGAAAATATGCTCTTGATGGCAGTAGAATTCCTGTCATAGACTTTCCAATACATGGCATTATTTCAATTTTGGCTTTTTATAGTATATACCTCTGCTGTGTGGGCAGCTGAACAACACCTATAAGATTAGTCCCTGTTAGGAGAGCATCTAGATTGAAGCTGCACTTTAAAACAGTAACAATTGATGAACCTCAGTCTTGCGAAGTGCTGTCAGCACGTCTTTATTTTAATGATGTTGAAAGGGTGACATTCACATTTCCATCTTTGAGTGTACTCACTCCAAGTCCACCCTCACACATGGAATTCCTCTAAATAAACTCAAAGCTGGTAATCATCTGACTCATTAGCAAGTGTTTCTTCCTGCCTGAAACTAAGTGGGTGCAATGGAGGATAGATTAATCTTTAGATCCTGTGGAATACACATCTGCTCTCTATGCTTTCTGATTTTTTTATGTCGACAACATAATTAAAAATTTAAAAATGTATTGCTATGTCACAACAGATAAGCTGGTTAATACATATGAAAAGGAATATAATCATCCAAAATTAATAATCACACTAATGTTTCAATGTTTATGCAGGATTTATGCCATGTATGTAAAGAAAAAATCTAAGATTTTCTAAGAAGAAACTCATCCAAGTTCCTTAGATTTTTATTTTCTTCCCCATATAGAAATTTTCCCCATGCCATTGTGTCATTCCTCACTATTTCATGATACCACCTCAGGCAACACCAGAACCAGTGTTTTCCCATTCCTCTGAATCTCTAGGGTGTGTTGTACTTTGTTTTGAGGATTGAATCCAAAGGCACTTTACAACTGAGCTACACCCTCAGACCTTTATTTTTATTTTGACACATGGTCTCACTAAGTTGCCGAAGTGGCCCCTTGAACATGCTATCTTGACTCAACCTCTCAAGACTCTGGGATTTGAGGCATATGCCTCTGTATCAAGCTGAACCTATACTTTTGAAAATATATCACACACTTGGTACTTGTTTAAATATAGCTTTATAACAATCTTATTACCTTTCATTTTTATAAAGTAGAGGATTTACAGAAATTCTCATATATTTGGCTAAGTCCACAACTAAATTATGACTTCCTGGAAGGTAGGATTTATGTTTTGTTATTCTTATTATCATTGAATTTTACATGGTTTATCCTCAATAGATGTTTGGAAATTGACTTCTATTTTTTAAATAATTATTTCTTGTTACATATAAATTATACAGAATATTGGGAATCATTGTGGCATATTAATGCATGCATATATTTTGATCACTTTTACACTTCAAGATGTTCACTTGCATTTTTAAAAAATTTTGTTAGTTATTGATGGACCTTCATTCATTTACTTGTTTATATGTGATATTGAAGATCGAACCCAGTGCCTCACACATGCTAGGCAAGCACTCCACACTGAGCCACAACCCCAAACCCATGTTCACTTATATTTTTAAATAAATTTTTATAATCTATTTTTAAGTGGCACATAAACAAAGAGTGCACATATTAATGGGGTATATTTCCATAGATATATACATTGCATAATGTTTAAATCCAGTTAGAGATATTTATCTCCTCAAACATTTATTATATTTTTATGGTGAGAACTTTCAAAAGGATGGGTCCCTATCCTCACTTGTGTTTTCTTGAAGTGGACTTCAAGCAAAAGATCAATCAGGAGGGATCAAGAAGACCATTTCATACTGGTTAAGGGAACAATACATCAATAAGACATAACAATCTTAAATATTTATGCCTCAAATAATGGAGCACCTGCATATATCAAACAAACCCTTCACAATTTCAAGAATCAAATAGACCACAACACAATAACACTGGGTGACTTTAACATACCCCTCTCACCACTCAATAGATCTTCCAAACAAAAACTAAATAAAGAAACTACAGAACAAAAAAGGACAATTAATAATTTTGACTTAACAGAAATATAAAGAATATTTCATCCATCCATAACTGAATATACTTTCTTCTCAGTGGCACACAGATCCTTCTCTAAAATAGACTATAGCCTAGGCCACAAATAACTGTTCACAAATACAAAAAAAACAGAGATAATCCTTGCATTTTCTCAGATCATAATAAAATTACAAATCAATGATAAAATAAAAAATAGAAGGTGTTCTAAACCTGGGGATTAAATAATATATTATTGAATAGCCAATGGATAGCAGAAGAAATCAGAGATGAAATTAAAAAAAATACTTAGAGTTAAATGAGAGTAATAACACAACCTATAAAAATCTCTGCAACACTATGAAGGCAGTCCTTAGAGGAAAATTCATGGCACTGAGTGTATTCTATTTTGCTTTTGTTCACTGTATTTTGGGGTTTTATTCCCCCAAGAGCTCCTTCCAATATCCTGAAGTGTTTCCACTGTGTTTCCTTCAAATAGTTTCAAAGTTTTAGGCCTTATATTTAAGTCCTCAAACCATTTTGATTTGAGTTTTGTAACTGATGAACTATAGGAGTATAGCTTTGTACTTTTGTTATGTGGATGTCTAATTATCCCAGTGACATTTATTGAAAACTATCCTGGGTAGCATATAGTCATCATTAGATGGACTGCCATTTCCTGTCCGATCTGGATTGGTGTATCCATTTAATACAAAAAAAAAAAATGGAAACTGAACATCCAGAGGAAACCTTCCCTAACACCAACACCAATGGTGAATTTGGTAAGTGCTCTGCAGAAGATATGAAAGAGGAGTAAGCATTTAAAAGATGTAAAACCAGTAATGAGATGGTTGAATTACAAATTCTGCTTCAGAGAAAGACTGCTGGGGCAGTGACTGGGAAAGGAGGTATGAATATTAAGGCTCTCTGGTCTGACTACAATGTTGGTGTTTTAGTCCCATACAGCAGTGGCCCTGAGTGCATATTGAGTATCAGTGCTTATATGGAAACAATTGGAGAACTCCTGAAGAAAATTATACCTACCTTGGAAGAGTACCAATACTATAAAGGAAGCTACTTTGACTGTGAGTTGAGACTGTTGTTCATCAGAGTCTGGCAGGATGGAATCACTGGGGTCAAAGCTGCTAAAATCAAAGAACTTTGAGAGACCACTCAGACAATAATCCAGCATTTTTAGGAATGCTGCCCTCATTCCACTGACAGAGTTGTTCTTTGGAGGAAAGCCTGATAGGGTGGTAGAGTGGATAAAGATCATGCTTGATCTTATATCTGAGTCTCCCATCAAAGGCTGTGCATAGCTTTATGATACCAATTTTTATGATGGAAGGGCTTCCCATGCCTTTAGAAGAGATTATGATGATATAAGCCCTTGTCACAAACCACCACCTCCTCCTCCTGGTTGAGGTGGCTAGGGTGGTAGTAGAGCTCAGAATCTTCTTCCTCCACCATCTAGAGGAGGAGAACTAATGTTCTATGACAGAAGAGGAAGACCTGGAGACCTCTATGATGGCATCGTTGGTTTTGGTGCTTACGAAACTTGGGACTCTGTGATACATAGACTCCATTAGAATGGCAGATGGTTTATGAATCACAGAGTGGCTCTGGATATTATTATTCCTATGCAGGGAATTGTGGCTCATATGGTGATCTTGGTGGACCTATTATTACAACACAACTAACTATTACCAAATATTTGGCTGAGTCTATTATTGGCAGAGGGTGTCAGCTGATAAAGCAAATCCATCATGAGTTGGGAATCTTGATCAAAATTGATGAGCCTTTAGAAGGATCCAAAGATCAGATAATCACCATCACATGAAAACAGGACCAGATACAGAATGCACAGTATTTGCTGCAAAACAATGTGAAGCAGTATCATGGAAAGTTTTTCTAAAACTAGTGAAGAATTGGGCTAGAGTTATAGCTCAGTAGCAGAGTGCTTGCCTAGCATATGTTCGATCCTTACCACCGCCTAAAAAGCCAAACAAATAAAGGCATTCTGTCAATCTACAACTATAAAAATATTTTAAAAATAGTAAAGAATTGAAGGAGTCCTAAATATTTTTTTAAAAATATGCTTCTGTTGAAAAAGCCAACATTCCTCTGCTTCATAGGTGTTCTACATTTGAGGTGCAGTGAGATCTTTGCTATTCACCAGATATAATGTTTTAGCTCCTTACAAACAGGCTTGGGGGGAAAAGGGCATGCAAAAACTAATGTTGACATTTTGAAATATCAGCGGAATGAGTGATTTTTATTTTTAGTTCATTGTTGGTGGTTTAAAAATATCCCCCCATGTAATTATTAATATCCCCCACCTGGATTTGTGTTCACTGTAAACATTTCGTGGGATGGGACAGGGAGGAAAGTAACAGCAGTCCACTATCCCTGGCATCTGTTCAGAGAAGTGTGCAGAATGTAATACTATTTTGTAAGAAACATTTTATGATTTTAAAAATAAGTTTAGTGAACCAAAAGAAAACAAGAAATCTATGCTTTCTCCATTGTATTCTTACAGCCTTTGTCAAAAAAAATAATCACTTGATTTTGAGGTACATAGGTTTACTTCTAAGTTCTGTATTCCATTTAATTGTTCTATAAGTCTTTTTTATGTGAAAACCATACCACTCTGATTACTACAGCTTTATAGTGTGTTTTGAAGTCAGGTAGAGCAATGCCTCATGCTTTGTTCTTTTTGCCGAAGATGACTTTGCTATTCAGGTTTTTCTATGGTTCCATATAAATTTTAGAATTATTTTTTCTAGTTTTGTGAAGAATATTATTGGTATTTTTATAGGGATTACATTGAATCTGTAAGTACTATGGGTAGTTTGTTAATTTTAACAATATTGATTCTTCCCATACATGAATATGAGATATCTTCAACTTTTTGTATACTTTTCAATTTTTGTCTAATTTTCATTGTAGAGATCTGTCATCTCTTTGCTTAAATATATTCCTATGTATTTTGTAGATGTTATATAAGTGGGATTGTTTATTTGATTTCTGTTTCAGATAATTTACTATTGGCTTATAGCAACACTCCTGATTGTAAATTGATTTCATATCCTACAAATTGCTGAATTCATTTATTCTGGTATTGTTTGGGGGTATTTGGAGTGTTTTATAAATATAAGATCATGTCATCTGCAAAGAGTATCAACTTGATTTATTTTCTAATTCTAGTGTGCTCTTTCTCTTGCATGATTGTTCTGGCTAAGCCTTCCTGAGCCATGTTGAGTAAAATTGGTCAAAGTGAGCATCTTTCTCTTTTTCCAGAGCCTAGAAAGCTTTCAGGTTTTCTGTTTGATTATTATAAATGGCTTTCTTATATTGATATATGATAGGTAAGGTCTTGTTATAGCCATTATGTAACTTGTGTTTCTAGTTTTACTGCAGTTCCTTTCTTTATTCTTTTGTTGTAAAGTTAAATATTTTTGTATTTTTGGACCTTTTTCTTGATTTGTCTATTACAAATTTTTGGTTTCTGGTTATATACCTTACAGAAACAATATTTTGACTATAACAAACTGTATTGGATTGATAATAACTTAACAATTTTAAAGAAAGAAAAGGACAAGAAAAAATATACTAAAAAGAAACTTCTCCAGGGCTGGGGTTGTGGCTCAGTGGAAGAGCACTTGCCTGGCATTTGGGTCCAATCCTCAGCACTACATATAAATAAATGAATAAAATAAAGGTTCATCAACATCTAAAAAAAAAAAAGTGTCGATTTGTTTTCCATTTGTCCCTTTTCTATATTGACTCTCATTAACAAATTAATAAGATATTATTTTTTAGTTTTTATAGTACAGATATTATTTATGCCCCACACAAGATTAGAGAATTTTGAATGTTTCTGTATAAAATTACTCTTACCAGTAAGTTTTATGCCTTCATATGTTTTCTTTTTATTCATTCATGTTTCTTTCAGTTCAAAGAAATTCCTTTAATATTTCTTATAGAACAGGTCTGGTAGAGATATATTTCATAATTTTTATTTATCTGGGATAGCTTTTGTACCCCTTTCATTTCTAAGGATAATTTTTCTGGGTACAGTATTCTCGGTTGGTTGATAGTTTCATCCCTCAGGACTATAAAAAATTCATGCCACTCTCTTCTGATCTGTAGGTGTCTGTTAGGCAAATTTGAACATTCCCATTTTTTAATTTTTTTACTTTTGGCATTGAGAATATTTTCTTTATCTTTCATCTATTAGAACTTGATTTTAAGATATCTTGGGGCAGACTTGTTTGGGTTAAATTTGACTGGTGATATTTGCCTTCCTGTATCTAGATATTTATATCCTCCCCTAGGTTTGAGAAGTTTTCTGTTAGTATTTCTTTGGATAACTTTCTACCCTTTGGCATTCCCAAGTCTTTTTTAATCCCCAATAGCCTGAACATTTATTCTTTTATTACTATTCCAACATTCCCATACATTTCCTCATTGCTTGTAATTTTTTTAAATTTCTTTCCTTCCAACTGTATATTTTCAATAGCCTGTACTTAAACTAATTCATTCTTCTGTTAGATTTATCAATGTCTTCTATCATGTTTTAATTGTGCTGAATATATATCTTTTACCTCAAGAATTTTTTTGATTTTTTTAAAATTGCATCCATCTCTTGAAGTTTCTCTGTTAGAATAATGAAATATTTCTGTTTTCTTCAAGTACATTAATATTCCCTAAAACAAGTTCCGTACCTGAGAATTCTCCATATTGGTTACTGTCTGGTCAGTTTCAGGCACCTAATCTTGAATACCAGGTGAAGTCTTGGTTTCCTCAAAACTCTTGATGCTTGTTGGCATGCACCATTATCTGGGCACTGAATGATAAAATATTTATTCCAGCCTTTCTATATGGATGTTTGTGCCTGTAATTTCAGAAATTCAAGCAAGCTGCTTATTTTCTCTGAGCCTTTTGTCACTTCCACTATTTCATCACTGGATGTTGCCTAGGGCCAGTACTAAAAGGCAATTTAATCTCAGGTTTATCCCAATTATACTCTTCATGTATGGTTTAGAAAGAAAAACAAAAAACCTAGGAAAAGTAACTTGTATTTAAAAACCTCTCCCTAAGGTAGAGTAGGCTCAGATATCTCATCTACATTATCTCATAATATCTCAGATTATGTCATCTATATATTCAGTGTCTGTGGTCAGACACTGAAAGATTCTGCCAGTCTCTGGGCAGAATCATTGTAGATGTGCTACCCCTAGGATCCTGTGTCATACTTGAGACTGCCAAGATATGTCACATCCTGAGCCCATAGCCTGCCAGGACCATCACAACACTGGGGTAGGAACAAGGCGCACATTGCTACGGGATATACATCACTGAGGCAAATTCATGGTCTAATACTGCTATAACTAGCTACAGGTGATGCAAGATGGAATTGAAGCCCATATACCAGGACTGCATGTCTTTTCCTGATGCTGGAGCTATTTTAGAGGCTGTATTTTCAGGAAGACCTGGGTATGCAGGTCTTTAATATCTACTCACTGTTAGGTTTTACCAGTACAGCAGTAAGTACTAGAACAGTATCTTATGTTGACTAGCCTGTCCTAATCCCAGTGAATGGAGTCCTTGCAATACACCATGCTGCCCTAGATTGGGGTAGTATTGGGCAAGGCAGACCCATGGCCATCTAGATTGATGCCAAATTGGCCCATGTCCAGTCTCATGGCCATGAGGACCTGCACTCTAGGGTTGCTCTGGGCCCTACACTGCAGATGATGGTGATGCATGCCAAAACATGAGTTTGCCCCATTTGAGTATAGGTCTCTACTAATGCAAGAATGGTTTCAGAGCCCCATATGATCACTGGCCCTGTTAGGCAGTAGTCAGTAATGTGCAATGGAATGCAATCCAACAACATGGTAAGGTCACAGGCTTTCTTAAGTTGTTTTAAGGCTAATGTATAATTTAGTAATTTATAGAAAAATAACAGGTATAATAATCCTGAGAATAACCACTGAGAAACAAAGGTAGCCAATTAAAAAATATGTCAGTAAAGAAAGATCAATGGGGATAACTCCTACAGGGTCTAGTGAGGTCATTTTTAAGTTAGGATTTATGGCCATAATTATTTCTGAGAGGGAGAGGGAGAGGGAGAGGGAGAAAGAGAGGGGAGAGAAGCATCCTAATTCAGGATGCAGGGGTGCTAGTGATCTCTCTCTGATTCCCTGCCCTCTGAATTGGATGGTCACCATGGCAACTCTCCTGCCTAACATAAAGGAGGAGTTACACATCTGATAGGTGAAGTCTATAGAAAGTGGAAGCCAGTTTTCAAGGTTAAAATAAAATAGCAATAAATTTGGAAGCAGCATTGTTTCCTTTGTCATTCTCTTCTCAGAGACTATCCACTTTCTCTTTCTTGAGAATGTTCTTTGCTTGAGCCTTACTTTTATTTCACTCATAATAAAATTCTCTTGCTTGGCGTTTCATGCCTGACTTTAAATTTTCTTTCATTGTGACACAAGAACCAGAGTTTGGAGTTTCAACTCCCCACTCTCCTGTACAGCCTGGTGAAAGCTAAGCTTGAGGTTGTGGGATGGGTGATGGAAACAGTCCATTGACCATCAAGATTGAGACTAAGTTGGGTCACACCTGTGTTTTACAGACTCAGGGGACTTCCTTGTGTCAGAGGGTGGTTCTTTCCTAGGCTCATTGTAAGTCTAGAACCCATGTAGACAGAATTGGGTTCATCCCGCCAGCTCATAGGTCTCTACTGGATAACAGGGCTAGCCTAAAGGCTTTGTGAACTAGGAACTGTGTATGGGGCTCTTATGTCCTACTGGATGTTGGTTTCAGTGCTGTAGGTCTCTTACTGAGTTCTAAGACAAAATCCTGTGCTAGCGTTTGTGTCCTGCTCCCCAATGGGCAAGTCTTGCTCCCTGCTTTGCCACAGGATGTTGGAAGAGAGTGGTGGTGGTTGCAGTCAGTTCACCAACTGCAGTAGTGTTATGCAGTTCCAATGGGTCAGTTCATGGGTATTGGCTTGGTGGTAGGGGTCATGGGGCTTGTCTAGTGCAGGGTTTCACTATGGCAGGCCAAGTACTCAGTTCCAATTCTAAGGCCTGGAAATAATTCTCTCTTCCTCCCCCAATTGATTGGCATCTCTTATGCTGGGCTGGTTGGTGTTGGGATAAGGGTGATGCCAGCAACTGTTTCTTCTTCTTGCTGTCTTTGTCATGTCTTTTCATTTTCTTATACTAAAAGTAGGCCCCGTGATTTCTCTCCATTTTTTCTTGTTTGGTAGTTTGATGTGTGAATATGTGTTCAACTTGCTGTGTCTGTGGGGAGAGGACTGTTATAGTATTTTACTCAGTCAACCTCTTGCTCTACCTCATTAATTTTTTTAAAGTATTAAGCAAGAATCTAGTGTACTTCAAAAAATAAACTACTCTCAGGAAAGAATATAACATCAGTGATTTCAAGCTTGGTGTGAATTTATATCAACTTGTAACAAACTTTGGAGCAGAGCTTTGACCCTTTCATTAAGCTTTTGTTATTATTGTCCTCTTCTTTGATAGAGATTCCTTGAAATTATGTGATTATGTTTTTTTCTGTTCTATGTCAAATTTTTGGCATCTTTTATTCCATTTTTAATTTTTTCTCTAGAAATTAGAACCCATCCTAAAAATCACTGCTTACAAACTTGTCACTACCTATTTTGTATCTGGATAATTTATGATTTGAAATTGATCCTTAAGATCTTCCTTTTTTTTAACCCTTAACACTTAGTAGAGCTATGTATAACTTTAAGATCCTCATAATTTTAAATAGTTCACTTAACCAAAACCACATTCTAAAGCCTCATCAAAAGGTGTTCTGAAGACTGACACCTGCATAATATTCTTTACTTCATCATGTCATTTGTCAGAGATAATTTATCAATAGATTCCACATTAAATTCAGGAGTCACTTTAAAATTTTCTCAGATCTTAAATATAGAAGATATTGAAACACATAATTAATCTAGTTAGGGTACATTTACAGTGCAACAAATAGATAAAATCCAGACTGTCCTAAGAAGTTTGTTATTTATAATAGTTATAATTTAAAAGAAAGTGACCTACTTTGGTTGACAAGTTACAAGTGAATTTCTTAGGCAATTTATTGATATATTTAAAATTTTCTTTTGAGGAAAAACTATGCAACCAAATGTGGGCAGTCAGGATCTTGAAGTATAAATATGTTTTCTCACTATAATTTGAGAGCAGAAAAGATATCATAGGCATGAAAGGAAATGTTTAAATACAGAGTTAGTTTATTGATTTACATATGCTGTAGATATCAGAAACAAACGTAGACAAAGACTTTGCTCTTTTTATTCTCAGTGGAGCTTTGAATCTAGAGTGAGGTATACAGATAAAGTGAAAACCATAAATGAGCTGGGCATGGTGGCACATGCCTGTAATCACAGTGGCTCTGGCAGCTAAGACAGGAGGATCAAGAGTTTGAAGCCAGTCTCATCAGCTTACCAAGATCCTAAGTGAGACCCTGTCTCTAAAGAAAATTTTTTTTTTAAAAAAGGGCTGAAGATGTGGTTAATTGCCCCTGGGTTCGATCCTCAGTCCAAAAAAAAACAAAAGAAAAAAACATAAATGATCCAAGAAGTACTATGACAGAGGCACATAAGGAAAACAAAGGCAAACAAAGGAGAGTATGGCCTCCTAAATCATTGTAGATGAGGCTGCAAGGGTTTTCAAACAAAGGCCATAGCTAGAAGCTAGTACTCTTTTATGAAAAATTTGACTTTGATTTTTGTCTGATTGTAAATTTATAAAAGTATTTTATGTCATAGAAATATAGAAAGTACAGAAAGCATAAATAAGAAAATACAAATTGCCTATGATTTTATCACCTGAAGACATATATTACTATTAATTTTACATATTTTCTTGCATTTATTTTGCATACACTTAAGTTGTTCTGTTCTTATTTTGTGCATAAGTATGGATCTTTTCTAAATATTAGCTTTAAAATAGAAAATAAATACAAATAATATATCAGAGATTTAATTATTATGAAAAAGATTTAAATCATGATGATGTGCTTGAAAGTTGCTGAGAAATTTCAGATTGAGTGGTCAAAAAACTCATTTCATGGTGGTTCTGTATAATCTTAGAATATATGGCAAGTACTGTAAGTAGTTGTAGAAAAGCAGGTGAAAATCACTTTTCGTTATGGAAACATCCCTGCACAGATCTTCTAACAGGATCAATCTTGATATGATTTTGGAACAAGAATACCAGTCTGACTGAATCATAGGGGCACATTCACCAGTAGTAGGACAGGGAATTGGAGAGTTAGTGAGTACAAGATAATGTGTGGCCTGATAGTCAGGGATAGAAAGTTCTGGAAAATGGTAAGGCTGGAAGGATAACACTTTGGTAAGCATCATAGCAGTATCCCAGGTGACAGGTGAGGTTGTCTTAACTGGCTATGGCTACAGGTGGGAGGTAAAATGTGGCATGAATCCAAGAGAGATTTTAAGTTGAAGCTTCAAGATTTACTGATACTTTAGATATGATGAATTAGGGAAAAGGAGAAATCAAGGGGGACTACTAGGTTTTGATTTGAACAGCTACATGGATAATGGTTTAGGGTGACTTACTCATCGAGGAATGTCTGGGCCTTTCCTAGTTTTAACACTGAAAATCACATGTCCTGGGAGAACCCTTAGTTCTAGGCAAACTGAGACAGTTGTTTAAATCAAATTTGATATAGTGTGAAGCAGGGTTTATTGTTGTGGGTGAGAGGAAGAAAAGTCAATAGTTATATTTGTGCTTTGAAGTATAATATTGTCCATACACATCAAAGTTGAAGGCAGAATATTAAAGAACTGATATAACAACAACAAAATATCATTTAAATTGCATCAAAAAGAAATCATGGAGAGAAAAATTCAGTTCAGATATTTATATTTTGATTGTTCTATATTGCTGTAAAAATGACATAATCATAACTGTTTAATACTTTGAGACATATATTGTGAGCTTCTGGATGTTGATGTATTATAACTATACTGCTTCCTGCATAATATATTCAAGGAGCTGAACCGTTACTGAATTACTCAAAATATTTCTGTTTAGACCAAGTGCTAATGGTATCTAATTCAGAGTACCAGAGTTACTGATTCACTGAAAAAGGTTGTGTATGTTCATTTGCATAACACTTTACATATTCAATAAATGTCATCATTTTCAAAGAATCTCTCCTAGCTATAGCTACTTTTCCTATAAATCCCATATGGTTTGTCTTCAGTATTTCCTGATTTTTTCTTTACAAAGTCTTCAAGTTCTATGGATGTCAGTTTCAATAATTTATTCCAAGCTAGAAAACTGAAGCAAGGTCTCCGTTATATCTAGTTTCAATCATTAATTAAGTCTCAATGTGAAAGAGGTATGGAAAATGGATGGGGGAAATGAATAAGGATTTTGTGATAGTAATCTTCCTCCAAGAGAAAAATTTGCTGTATGGTATCTTGTTACATTGGCATTGATTTTGCTTGTCAAAGGACAGAAAAAATAGGGGGAGAAATTGGAAGCTTTAGAGTCATAGGGTGCAGATGAACATTCTGTCTGAATAGATATGTACATACATTCACAGTTAAGAACTTCTACATGCATAATCATTCTGTCTTCTACATCTAAATCCTTAATGTGCATGCTTCATTGATCATTTTTGAAGAAAAATCTTACTCATAAGCGTACTCCTTGGGGGAGTGAATGAAAGGATTCTGAAATTTTCCTAAAGTCCAAGTGTTTCTTCCCATTTCTGCTAAGTTCTTTAGCTAAGCCTAATATTTTTACATGGGTCTATTGAAGTAGTCATTGAAGTATTCTTAAAGCTAAATATTTGCAAACATGGACAACACATTAACAAGCAATTATTAGACAATTTTTTAGAAATTATTTATCAGCTTATCTAGAGGGACCTGCATATTCAAGGCATAGAACAAGCATCACTTTGATTATGAACAGAAATTATAAAGACACATTTTCAAAATGTGCTTGATCCTTAGGATAATAAAAGCTTGAATACCTACTATAGTGGAGTCTTTTAGTCACTTAGAACAGGAGTACTAAAAGAACTTTCTTCGGGACATGCATACTTATGAATGTGATTGGAAAGATGAACAATGTGGAGACTGTTTTAGGATTATATATTGTAGAGCATGACATTTTATCCTAGCCTCTTTCCTAAAATGGGATATTAGCATATTTTGCTGTAGCTTTTCTTAAGTCCTGATTAAAATAAAGAAAAGGCAATAGTAAGAGAGCAAGATGGAAAAAAAGATGCTGTTTGTATAGCAGTGTGCTAATATTATATTATTGAATCATGAGTTTTACCAAAGAAACTGTTTTTTTAATTTTTCCATTTTACTTTTTAGTTCATCTCTAGTCCATGCATCATAATCTAGAGCCCATCACTCCAGTGTGGGCAATCAGACTGAATTATGAGGTTGACAGGAAAAGGAAGCTAAATTTGTAAAGATGTAAGGGATCTAAAAAGACCCAAAGAACTATGCTGGAGTAAAACAGAGGAAATAGAACCACTGGGTGGTCCAATCTGATTGGGAATACTATGGACAGTAGGGAGAATTTAGAGAAATGAAGTAATAATGGTTCTGTATTAAGCCGTGAGCCTAAATGTGAAAGAAAAAATGTTTGCTTTCAAGTAATGGCAGTTTTTCCCATTAAAATACATATATACACACACACACATATATATATGTATACACATATACATATATGCATTTATGTAAAATAAGAATATATAACATTTTAGAATATATATAAAATACATTATTCAAAGTAAATCAAGGTTTAGGGAACTGATGAAACCTGCTAACAATTATTAGTTAGTTAAATGTATATTTCTCAAGAACTGATTTTTTTCTTCATCTGTGCTACAAGGCTTTAGTAATTTCAAAAATCTAAGTACAAGAGAAGAAAGTAGCTTTCTAATAATAGGGAGAAATCTGAAAACATCAAGCAAATTTTACATAAATCTGTAGCCTGGAATAAGCTTTAATATATCATTTTGGACTAGATGGCCCCTCAAATCATCATCATCATCATCATCATCATCATCATCATCAACAACAACAACAATTGCTTAATGTGTTTCACAGAATGGCTTGTTTCATACAAATATATTTAAGGATTTTATTCTCAAGATAAAAATTCTGAAAGGATACAAAGTAATTTTCTGTAACAGTAAATAAGACTCACTCTGTCCTTATGAGTGCTTATTCCAATTATGTGTTCATGTGCACCTAGAAGTAGAGTAGGTACTTTGTATCCACTGTGTGGTTGGATATCTCACTTTAAAGAGAAAACCAATTTGAATTCTCAGAATGAATGAAAGCCAATTCAATGACAGGTCCTCAGAAATGAGAACATTGTATGCAAGGTCTCTGATACATTTAATAGTGTTTTTCTCTGAGTTCAATACACATTTCTTTTACTAAGGAGATTTGCCTACATTTTGTTGACTAGGATAAAAATGGGCCAAGCATATGATAATTTTAAGATAATTGTGAAAGGCAAAATGTAGACAACTATTGAAAAATATTCACTAATATATTTTACTGACTAAATGAAATAAAAACTAAACTTTAGGGGATTATGTGATAGGAAAAGAAAACAAGGTAGTAAGAAAGCTATCACAGATTGTGTTTAGGTTAAAAATACTTCACCAAAAAACAAAGAGGTGCATGTATACATGTAAAAGAATTTCTAATCTTTTAGGTAGTAAATGTTACAGTGAAAGAAATGAAAAAAAAAGAAAAGCATACTTTAATTCACTAGAAGTGAACTCTACTCAGGTTCTGGTTCAGGTGAACTTAAATTGGGCTGAGAAGATGATTTTTCATTGCCTAAGTCAATTTGGCAAATGGGTATATCTGGGAAAAGCCAGGCTTGCATTTCACTCATTGTGAAATGCATCATATCATGGCCATACTATATGTTATGCTGAATCAGAACAAAGCCACTTTATTTGAAGTTTGAGACTAAGCATTTATGGGATATTTTTCCTTCTTCTTCTGTCGCACCTTTGATCAGAAAGGCAGAGGAGAAAACAAATGATAGAGTGCTTTATTGTTTAAGATAGTTGTGGTAAACATTAGCTATCTCAGTCAACTCTCACCTTCTCTGAAACCTTTCAATGTTGGCTGCCTCTGTTACATTGTGATATTTTCTACAGAACATGGGGTATTTTCTAATTAAATATTTCCTTCAAAAGATAGAAAGTACTTGAGAGTGAGAATTTTGTATCAGGTTTTCGTAATCTTCTAACCAAAGAACCTGTTGGTTCTTTTTTTTACTGTCACAAAATTAAGATAATGTTAAATAATATTAAAATAATAATAATAATAATAATTTTAAATAATATTTCCCTCTTTCTTTGCAAAGCCTAATTTAGAAACAATTTTGAATGTATTATCTAGCTTCAGGTATATTAGTAACAATCTAGAAATATTTCACTTTGTGTGACTTTTTTAAAATATAAATAATTTAATGCTAATAACCCTAATCTGGAAGTATAAAACTAAATTTTGAATTGTCTGGATTGATGCCAACATAAAAGTTAGTTAACTTGCCTCCAGAAACCAAATAACCTTTAAGTCACAGGAGATTACTTTTAAAAAGTAGTAAACCAATGGTTGTTGAAAGTGGTTCCCAGATGATGTCATCACTCATTTTTTTCATGGCAAAATGTGAAAACACAACTTCAGTTTCCTTCCTGGAACTAAACAATTAAATCTGTCAGAAAAAATAATCTGTATTTTAAGATATAGTTGCATGCATTCCCTTTACCTTCTCTCTGGCTACTTATAGGAGTTTAGAAAAAAAGGCCAGGAAATATGTGCCCTGGGAACCAAACTCAAACTGCAAACTCAGCTTCCAATTCCCTCAATGAGCCTGGGGTTTAGCTTGAGTGACAGTGGAATCCCCAGCCAGCCAATTAGACTGTGGCTCAATTGGAGGAAGGCTGAGAAAGGCAAGAAACAAAGCCAGGCTAGAATGTATGGGTGGGTGAGGATTGTTGGGGGGTGCACTGTGGCTGACAGAAGTGATTAGGTTTGATTTAAATTGAGTTTTCTAACACTGGTACAAAAGCAGGGAGCAGATAGATTTACATGGAATGGATGGACTTTTCTGAACAGTAGCTGCCATAAAGACAGAGTCAGAAATGAGCATGATGTAAACCATTGTGAAGGGTTCATTAGCTACATTTCACTTTTATGACATTCTGTAAATGGCATCCCATATAGCTTTTGCCTGGGTTTCTTGCAGCCTGGAATCAGTGTTTCTGTGAGTGGTAAATGCATCTTTTTTATAATTGGCCTGAAAGAAAGAGTTTATTTTTAAGGCTGTTAATATTTTTGAGAATTTGTGTAGCTTGTAATAACTAAAAATCAGTACTAAAACATAGGATGTTGTTATTTTTAGCAAATTAGACATTGTTGTCATGCTTTTTTTTAACCTCCTCCAGTTTATAAAATCAGAGACAGCTCGTATGAGGGAGCTCTGTCCTTAGTCAAATATAAGAAAAATGTCTGTAACATTTTTGTACTTCAAGTACTCAGTGAATAACTGTGTGAGCAGAGATTTGATTTTTGTTTGTTTATTAAGTAGTTCATATTCCTGTTTTACTATCTTACAAAGTATTGTTTCCTCACCCATCTCTATTTTCTATAAGCAGCCCTTTTTGAATGGCCTGTGGGAAGTGTTACTTATCTTCTCTGAAACTTTTTTTGATAGGTCTCTCAGTAATAATTTCAACTCTTTTGATTTATATAATAAACTTGCAATTTCCCTGGAAATTATTATTTACATTTTGTTTTAGTGATCTCAGGGGCAGTCTTCTATATCAATAGGAGTTGTGATATTTAGAATGGAAAGCATTGCGCTCAACTAACATTTTTTCTTTATCTACAAAGATTGTAATTTAGTTTCTATATTTGAGAAGATAAACTGTTATTATTTTAAAACCTTTATAAGGTGTCTTATTAGTAAGTTTTAAAATAATTTCCTTAAAAATAAGTGATTCATGTAGGCAAGAAAGGATATTAACTCACCTACTGTTTGTTGCTATTTTGTTTGGAAAAAAAAACATAATTGCAAACTGTGGAACACATTGAACAGAAGTTCAAATACACAACAACTGCAAAAAGTAAAAGAAAGCCCATTAATATGGCATTGCTACACTCTGAATGTTTGTGTCCCTCCAAAATTCATGTTGCAATTTAATCTTCACTGTGGTGCTATTAACATGGGGCCTTTGGAGAAATTATGAGGGATTCACCCATATAAATGGAATTAATACCCTTAGTAAATAGGCTTCAGATAGGTGCTTTGCCCTTTTCTGCCATTTGAGGATTCTTCAAGAAAAGCCATACATGGAACACAACCCCATCAGACACCAAACCTTCTAACATTAGAACACTGGCTTAGATTTCCCTGTCGCTAGAACTGGGAGAAATTAATTTCTATTTTTTATAAATTACTCAATCTAAGGTATTTTGTTATAGAAGCCTAAAAATGGACCAAAAGAGGCATGTGTGATTTTAAATTTTTGGTCAATTAGGTACTGTTGCTAGGGCTCTTCTAATCAATGCCACAATAACACATAGAAGCATGAACAGTATTAGGTGTGTGTATGTATATCTATCTATCTATCTATCTATCTATCTATCTATCTATCTATATATTATAGATGGATTATTCAAGTTCTACCTTATTGAATAAATAACCTTACCTAGTATGGGGACTATCCGCTTTTAAGAAGATACAGAATATTAATTATAGTCTTAAAATATACTTAACCTTGTTTTCTAGTCTTTCAATTTATAGACTTTAATTCACAATTTGTAAATATTAAACAACAGTAGACTTTGTAAGTCTTCATTTGGATGAATACTGCTCATTATGCTGAAAGCACACATATGAGTTTTTCTTTTCTTGTTTGGAATTTCAATATACCTTGTTTCAATGGGTATATGCTACTCTTTCGTCTATGTTTAATTCATTAAAATTAAGAACATAGACTTGGGAAGCCAACTGAGTTCAAATTCTAGCTCTGCAACTTAGTACTTTTGTGTTTGTGGATAAAATAATTAATACCATTTTGCTTCAGTTTACATTTTATCTAAAATGAAAACAATATATGGATTCTTATGGTTATAATTAAAATTTAAGGCATAATATAAATAAAATAATTATAATACTGCTGATACTATGTTAGCACTTAAATACTAACTGTCATAAATTCAGGTCTGGAATTTAAGTGCAACATCTCTCAACAACCGAAACTATATCCATGAAGTTATAGTGGGAAAAAAAGTGACTAATACGACAGAAGGACTAAGCATTAAGGTATTATGATAAGACAAGAGGAGTTAAAATTAATTAAAGAATTGCAAATAACATCTCAATATTTTTTTCTGTGTGACTATGAAATTCCATTCCAATTTAACTGGAAGAACTGATCATAAATGTTTAATTCAAACTCTAAGTGTTCTTCATAGAATCTTTAGCCCTAATAGCCAAAATCTGAAAACAACTCAAATGACCTTTAAGATATGAATGAATATACAAATTCTCGTGTATCTATAACATATAATAATACTTAACAGAAAGAAAGAACTGATAACATGCAATAACATGGATATATCTTATTATGGTTTAGATATGAGATTTCCCAAAAGCTCTTGTGTGAGACAAATTAAGAATGTTTAGAGGTGAAATTATTGGGTTGTGAGAGCCTTAACCCAATCACTGTATTAATCCCCTGACAGGGATTAACTGAGTTTTAACTTTAGGGTGGCAGGGTGTGGCTGGAGGAGGTAGGCATTGGGGGTCTGCCTTTGGAGTATATGTTTGGTGAGCTTAGCTTAGTCTCTCTCTACTTCCTGGTCATCATGTGAGCTACTCCCCTCCACCACACTCTTCCACCATTATGTCCAGCCTCACCCAGAGCCCTGAGGAATGGAGCCTCCTATCTAGGATCTGAAACTGTGAGCCTCCAAATAAGATTTTCCTCCTCTAAAATTGTTCTTGTCAGGTATTTTAGTCACAGCAGTGAACAAATTAAGACAATCCGGAAATAGTTTGCTGAATGAAAATGGCTCCAGTACAAAAACCTATGTATTGTATGGTTCTATTCACATGAAATTCTAGACATGAAAAATCTAATTACAGTGATTAAAAGAATCACTGATTTCTTGGGGATTTAAAGTAAAAATTAAACAATTCTTTGTGTTAAAAGCCAATGGTTTTACAATTTTGAAATATATAGCATACAGTATTGTTATCTAATCACATTACTGTGCAATAAGCAGGTAAAAAATTCTTCTCTATGACTGTAACTTAGTACCCATTGATCAACCGTGCCCCTTTTCCTTCCTCCCTCCTCTGCACCTAATCTCCCCAGCCTCTGGTAACTACCATTCTACTCTCAACATCTAGGTGATCCACCACATTCCCAGCCCCTTTTAATTTTATTTTGAGATAGGGTCTGGCTTTGAATTTGTGATCCTCCTGCCTTAGCCTCCAAATCCATTGGGATTACAGGCATGCACTACTGCACCTGGCTGTGACCTACCATTTTAGATTGCACATCTGAATGAGATCATGTTAATGTTACTTGTCTTTCTGTGCCTGGCTTATTTCACTTAACATAATGTTCTCCTGTTCCATGTGTTTTGCTGCAAATTATAGGATATAATTTTTTATGGATGAATAATATTCCATGGTATCTGCATGTGTATATGTGTGTTTATATATAAATATAAAATATATGTGTGTATATATATTATACATAATATATATACACATACACATATATCTGTATGTATATATACATATGCATGCACACACCACATTTCTTTCACCCATTTATTCCTTGATGGGAGAATGTTGGCGGGAATAAAAATTAGTAGAGTCACTATGAAGAACAATATGAAAGTTCCTGAAAAAACTAAAATATATCTACCATATAATACAGCTAGTTTCTTTCTGGCCATGTAACCAAAAGAAATTATATCAGCATATCAAAAGAGACACTAGCATGTCCATGTTTTTTGATGCACTATGCACAATAGTTAAGACTTGTAATCAACCTGAATTCTCTTTGCTGATGTTTTAAGTACCTAGTTTGTGGTACTTTGTTATGGAAGCCCTAGGAAATTAACATAGCAAGTAACTAGAAGCAATCTGTGTGTTGTATAATAGATGACAAATTAAATATGTTAATAAACAATATTTTAAGGAGCTAACATATACTCTTTTAATAAATGGGACAGACCTATATGTGTTGATGTGAAAATTTATTCCAATATATCAAGAAAGCAAATTACAGAAGGTAATACATTGTGTGTTTACAACTGTAAAAGAAACTAATATGCATGTGTTCGTGTAATGAACAGAAATATCAACAGCAACATTTCTGTAAGTAGCCAGAACATGAGGAAATAACTACTTTATGTTTTACCATTTTTGCTTTCATGTCTTTGACAAGAATTGTGTAGAGTTTTCATCATTGACTATTACAGATATGTTCCTTTACTGTCCAAATGCTTTCAGTTGGTTGTTTCTCTTTGCCTATAAACCAAAGGCCCAAATATTTATTCAAAGACTGCCAAGATGTGGGTCCTTCAATCTCTCCATCTTTGGTTTTACTTCTTTCTAAATCTATGCTTGATTCTTTTAGCAAAAGCATTACCCTTTCCCACTGGATTGCAAGCTCCATGTAAGCAAGTACTCCATCAGCAATTTCTATGTTTTCTTCACCTCTAAAATAATGCCTGGAAAGACATTGAAACGTCTATTACATGAACAACTAAATTAATTTTGTGCTCCAATGCTCCATTTAATAGGTATGGCCTTCTTTCTAAATATATTACTGTCCAATTTTCTCCACTCATCTCTTTCACATCATATAGAGCTCAGCTTCAACATCAATGCCACTTTCTAGGAAGGCTTCCTGACATTGTAAACTTGGATATGTCTGTCTGATTTTGTATCCTGAGACACCTTCTATTTATTCCACTCATTTCTTACCAAAGAGGAAAACTTGGTACTATGACCATGACCATCCCCAGCCAATCCTTCCAGTTCATTCTATTATTTTTGTACCCATAATTGCACCCCTCATATATTCACATTCCTTTTTACCCAGCTTAGATTCCAGAGTCCTTCATTATAATAAATCCCTAATCATCATTAATTTAATTGTCCCTCATTCTACACCCTCCACATGATTTCTTTATTGTATTCACATTTTATTTTCTAAAAGACATTCTTCTTAGCTTGAGCCCCACCTACTCTGAGAATCATAACTTAGTCCTTTCCTAAAAGAGCATTCTGTTGACATACAGATATGCTCTGGTGTTACTCAAGTTAAAAATCTCCTTACCCTATTAACCACTCATCTCCCTCCATTATAATCCCATTTTTTCACTTTTTAGAAAAAAATTACCAAAACAGATATCTATAGTCCCTGTCTCAACTTCCCCACTTTTTATTCTTCCCTAAATCTAGTCTATCAAATACTTTCTGCCTCTCTGCTTTACTGAAACTGCTATTCTCACAGTAAACAATAATTTACATGCTGTTCTTCCTCACTTAGCAACAATTCACCCAAACATTGTATCTTTTAAATTTCTGAAACACTTTCTTTTCACTTATGAGGCAACTTCTTTGACTCTCTTCTGGCTAGCCATTAAATGTAGGGTTGGTTGTTCTTTGGCATGGGTGCAACCCCTTTTCTCATCCCTATTTATGCTTTCTTCTTAGTCATGGAGATCAGTCCCAAGACATCAAACACCATTTATTCTGCCCTTACTTATACCTTAGTAAAAGATTTATATATAAAACTGCCTATCTAATATTTACTGATTTTAACAGTTTTTCTTTCTAAATGACTCTTAATATATTCTTGATTAGTAGAACATACCCAAAGACCAATCTGATACCTGCCACAGTCTTCTTATCATTCAGCCAGAGGCATAACTATCTACCCAGTTGTTCCAGTAACTACATCTAGAAAATATTGTTCATGCTTTTTTCCCCTCAAATTAAAAAAGTTATATGCTACCTCCAAATTTGGTTAATTTTGTCTATCTTCTTTTTCATTCCAATATACCTTCACCTATAATCTGGAAGAATCTCCTGATGGTTTTCCTCTTTCATCAAGTAAAATCCATTCAGAGCACTCAAACCAATTGTGACAAAAACTAATAAGATTATATTCCAGCCTTTGGGACTCCACATTCCTTTTACAAATCTTGTCATCCTATGCTTACCTGCTTATTTTTGTTTGTTTGTTTTTCCAATCAAATACGTTGCCCTATTTTTCCTAAAGGAAAATTGTGATGGGTGGTTTATTGGAAATAACTCATAGCTCATGACTGTGTTTAGCAAGTTAAGCCATTACTCCTCTCAGTTTGACTTCCAAATTCCCGTGAAAGAGTCCCTGGTTGACCCAAGTTGGGTCAATGCCTGACCCAGCAATTATCATCTTCCCCTTCCAGAAAAAAGTTTGTAAGGGACTTTTACATTTTTTTCTTTTGTATATTAACCTATGTGTAGAATAATCTGGTATAAAGAGAAAATGTGAGTGTCAGTCTGAAGATTGGAAAGAATAGTTTGTTCTCTTGTTATAAAAGTGCTTGTTCATTGTATATATTTTCAGTGTTTTCAAAGACAGAATATTGCAACTTAAAGCCAATATTTTTTAGAAAATTATCACTCTTCTGTTTAGGGAGGCTGTCTTTTCAGTTTTGAAAGTAAGCTGAGTGAAGAAAAATAATGTTTGCCATAGTCATTTGAAGAGATAACCAAACACAGTACCGTAACAAGAGAATTGACTTTCAATGTAAACACCAAACAGTAAGGATTCCTTGGCACCAGTAAAGCATTGCAACTAACTGTTCTGAAATCATACTTCACAGAATTACAAATTTCATTTTTCTAAAGACACTGCATTTAAGAACTCAACTAATCTCAGTGCAGGCAGCCACACATCTCTTAGTAAATACTGAACCAATTAGCCAGTCAGAGCTCCCACTTTAAGCCACCCTGGTCTCAGGGATGTAATGTCCTCTCTAGTCCCAGTTATGGTGGGTACTCCTGCTGTTCAAAGTAGTTTCAGAGATGGTTATCTTTTTCCATGGTGATAATGATCTTGGGTTTCTAATAAACATAATCATAAAGTGACCTAACATTTGAAACTTAGGAGAAATATAATATACTTTGCCTTAATTACTAACCAAATCTTTGCTTTTCACCATTTGGCTCCTGAATTCCCTATAGGCATGATTCTTATCTCAAGCCACCCCAGAAGAAAGCCCACAGAGATACAAGTTTTACTATTTTGAGCCAAAGAAGATTTAAGCAATAATTCTCAAACAAAGTTATATTCCTTCAACTCTGATTACTTGGTGGTAGGTTTTGATGCTTCCTTATCTCAGTAATATCTTTCAACCGGGGAGATCAAAATGACCAGGGAGAAATAAAATCTTTACTTTAGATTCTGCCTTCAAATCTAAACTGTTTACTTCACATGAACAAATTAAGCCTTGTGTTTACTCTCACTTTTAGAGAGATGATGGTCTCCTTCCTGTGGTTGTTTGTAATGGGTTTTCTGGAAAGATGTGAAAGAATTGCTGTCACCAAAATTCCCTCATCTAAAATAATATACCTGGGAGGTGAGAAGCGAATTGGTTATCAATTTTTGAATGATAGAAAAGTGCCAAAATTACTTTCTTCAGATGTTTCAGAGATTTTTTTCATAGTATGAAATTCTTTAGAATACTCAAGCTAAATGTTTAATGGTCCATAGGTTATAAATAAAATTTTCTGTGTGTCAAAGTGACCTATATTTTGTGGGACAGAAAAAAGGCAAAAATGCTGTAAAGGCTCTCCCTTCCTGAGATACCAGTGGTTCTAAACCTTCTACAATTTTGTAATACAAAGTGGAACTCTTTTGATTGATATTTTCTAATTCCAGGAACTGGGTAAATATCAAATGTTTTTTATGTTATTTAAGGGTTTATCTTACTAGCACTTTGCCAAAAGGTTTGTTAAGATTGTCCTAGTTGCTTTCTCCACTTGTCTACATTCATGGCAACTGCCTGTTGTTCTACCTCCCTTCCAGGTTCAGGCTAATTCTGATTCCTACATCAATAGCCCTTAACCTGGTAGTTCATAAAAATCATGTGTGCACTTTTAAAACACACAGATATCTGGGCCAAAACATAGCCTGGGGATTCTGATTGCATAGCTCTTGGATATATATTTATAAACAACAAAATAAAAACAAAAACATTCCAAGGATAATTATGATAGGCCGCTGTAGATCCAATCTAACAAAACAAGAGGAAGTTAGGAGACTAAAGCCCATAATTCATCATTTTTTCTAGTAGTTCTAAGAGAAGTCCCCATATCACATGCAAAATTGAGGTTCCCCAGTTTTAAGTTTTGGACTTGGTGATTTCCCTAAAAAATAAAAAGTTATCTTCTTTTAAATTCACTCTAATTGTGTGAAATTTTGCCCTTAAACCAAAGACCAATACTTGGAGATCTGCTATCTAGGATTTTATTATCTGTAAATCTGTCAAACCTGATTATTCAATGTTGACTTGTTTCTTCCATTGACTTCACAATTAAGAAATAAATACAGTTTTATTTAACATGCTACTATAAACACAGTTTCATTTTACATTACTCTTTGGAGTACTATTCCTAAATTTTGGTTCCTCATATCCATCCAAGTTTGGATTTCTCATGCAAGGTACTAATTGAGTACACCCTTTTGAACACACCTGTCCAAATGAATATGTCTTATTTGATGTTGTGGCCCTTCTTAATTTTCTCTGTCTCATTAATGTTTATGAGACCATCATCACAATGCCTAGAACTATTTCATCATTTTCCTAACCCAGACTACAGAGGAAGAATTGATAGCATCTTATAATGTACAAACAGAGGTCATAGGAATCACTGAGATTTGGCTGTAGGATTAGGCAAAAGAGTTATTGACAACTAAAATATGTGATAGTCTGAGAAAGTGACCCTAAAACTTGGAAGGGAACAAAAGTGGCTATTAGGACCAGAAGTTATTTGTGTCAAGTGAAAGAGTGATTCCTGTAGTCCTCAGAAATCAATATCCAAATGCTGGTACCCCATCTGGTTTCAGGCTGCCAGGATATTATACCTGCTAAGTATACAGCTCCCTGATTTTGGGGAAGCACGGGTTTCCAAGTTACAAAAGCAGTGGTTTTCAAATTTTCATTCTAGTGTACTATATACAAATGTAGATTCATAGGATCTACTCCCAAGCTATTCTGATTCAACATGTCTCCGGTAAGACTAAAATATCACATATTTGGAGAAGAACCTCCAAATATAGCTTGTTAAGGATCATGGATTGAGGAACTCTGACCCCAAAAGGTCATAATAGGTCTTGAAATCTGAAGCATCATACAGGAAGCAAATTCTCCCATATGTTGTAAAAAGGGGAAATAAATATTAAAAACAAGACAGGGCCTGATAACAATTATAGGAAATTTGCTATAAGAAATTATGTAAGTGCTAAATTTAGCAATTTAACACATCTTTCACATAATTTTGAAATTAATTTTGGGGTTCCCCTCAAATCACTTGTTTCATTGATTCCAAGTTGATTTCTTTTAGTTTAATATATTTAGAGTTGAAGCATATGCACTTAAATTTAATGGCCTCAACTGACTATCCTGTCACTTACCAGTTCTTAAGTGGAGCCTGCTTTTAATGAATCTATTTGGCCACCAAAACAAGCCAGTGGCTGAGCAAGGATATCCCTAATTTGGTGGTTGCCAGGTATAGTCAGTGATCTTCAGGCCTTCTGCTATCCCAAAACAGAATATGAAATAGATCAAGGAAATATGTTACTGTGGTGGTACAACAATGTTCTTTTATATTGAGGGGGATCCTTGAATGCTGATCTAAGAAAAAGCCTAAATAAAATATTTTAAAATGCAGTGAGCCCATGCTTCTTAGCTCACTCTATGCTGACTCTAGCAATCTCCCAACTTCAGACATCATTGCTTCTCTGAGCAACAACTGAGGCATCCAGCCATTTTGTTCACTCACATTGATCCTTTGTGCTGCTTGTTTGCAGGTCAAATAATAACTGAAATGAAGACACCTTTAAATCTAAATCTTTATTTACACCAACTTTTCATCATAGACTAAAAATTGTGATCTAGCCTAGCTCAACAAACATAGCAAACTTGTGCTGTCAGATATTAGATAGTTTGATGATCCCACATGCAGTTTCTTTATGGTGAGTACAATTACTTCATTATTGTGGCTTAAAATTCCTGATAGAGAGAAACAAGGAAATATAGCTCCTGGAGATAGTTCTTTTAAAGACACCTTTAATTGACTACCTTGCTATGCTATTAGTGATGTTTTTATTTTCAAGAAGGGTTTTCATCATGCCACTACCATTTGTGACTCCTGTGGTCACTCTCAATTGACTCTCACACTGAATTCAATTTCCCATTCTTCATTCACCTTTACCTAAAAGTTCCTATTTTCTTGTCCTGCCATGGTCACAATGCTCTGTTTTTCCAAACCTAATTTTGAAGAGCTTCTATCTTAGGCTTGCATTCAAGTTTTCATATTTGCTATTATTTCTCTTAAAGCTTCCCCAGTTGCTTTTGCTATACCAACAAACACTTTCTTCACATTTTTACTTAAAAAGAGAAATGGCCATTAAAATGCTTTTATAAATGTCTTTCACTAATCAACTTAATATTACCCTGGCCACAGTGGTTCTCAGTCTTAACTGCACATTAGAATCACCTATGGAGCATTAAGACCATATACCAAACCAACTACATCAGACTCTTCGAGGCTGTGATCCAGGAAACAATGTTTGTTTATCCTTCTCCCCTAGATAATTCTAATATAATGCAAAGGTCAATGACAATTGTGTCAAATAGTTCTTTTTATCAAATCTTAATGCGCATAAATATTAAAGATGAAGATCCTTGGGCAAGCACTCTAGATCCATGATGTTCATTTTGTTACCCTTGCAAGCTTCAGTTTTCTAAAAAATATAGGCATTTAAAATATTTAAAGCTTTAATTTTCTTAACAAGACAAATGACCCCTTCTTTTTCTTTTATCTTTAACTTTACGCTTAGTTAAAAAGGTAAGCTGAGATTCTTCTCTAATATGGTGACTTTTAGAAGTGGCCAGGTTAGAGCTAATGACATATTGCTTCTGTGTTGTATTATCTCTGTGGTGAAAACAGTGCTAAGTTTGGCTCCAGGCAAACAGAACATCTCTGATATATTTCATAAATGTTTTCTGGTTAAAATGTAGGATCAAATATAGGGAAGTAGAGCCATTGCTTTGGCAGTACACCAAAACAGCATTAACCTGATGGTGCTCTAATTCATTGATGATTTATGGCTCTCAGATCTCTTTGTGAAAATCTGCATGAACAAAGATAAAAACAACCAGTTAAATGGAACCCATCAATGCAAGAGGAAAGGCAATGTTTTATCAGATGTTTCAACTTTATAGAGTATGCCAATAACAGTGAATAAGCCCATGCCATAGTAGGCCCACCCACAGATTTTAGTGTTTACTACATCACTTTACTGCACCACCCTGAACAGTTCTGCCAACATAAATGTATCAATGCTTCACTTTCAGTGCTCAATAACAATTCTAAATGTCTGCCCTAATAGAAGCAGGAAATTCTGGCACCCAGAGGATGATCAGAAGAAACTGATATGTCTCTGGATATCTGGAGGAGTAATAGTATTAACTAGAAATAGTTTCCAATCATATACCCATTGCCTATGGATATGATGGTACCTAGCAACCATAGGCACTTCTGTCAACACATAAGTTAACACCACACATTCCTAAATGAAATTGATTTTTGCTGTTAAGTGGAGGTCCTTTATAAGTGTATTGGATTAAGATACATGGAAATCTAGATTTTTTAACCTTTAATATGATGCTATTTGATGCTGGAGTGTGAGGGAACTCTGGTAATAAATCAGAAAATGTGAAACTACTCAATATATTTATAGTAAGCATTCATTAAATACTATAAGCTTGTTAACATACAGAAAATTGTGAATAAATTCAAATAGACTATTAAAGAATAGCTTAAGAAAGGAAATTATTAATATATTCAACTTTTAATGTTCTTCATTATTAAGGATATTTTATATATTGACACTTTGAATATTAAAGTCTTCATATTACCTAAATTATAAGAAAGCTCTGACCAGAATATATCATGTAACTCTATAATGTTTACATGTATTAAATCAAGTTTTTTTTTTTTTTTAATTTTGATATTTGGTTGTGTGGTAATAGCCATGGATCATGGAACTCAGAGACTCATATATGCTGGGCAAGAACTCTACCACTGAGCTATATCTCATCCCTTTAAATCAAATTTGAATTTCTCTCCAGTATTTGTGTCTCATATTTTTCTATTAATCAATGATATAAGATGCATTTTTTTGCTATGTATTATGTTGTTTTTTGAATTTTGGTACTTTTCCAAGTGAATAGCTAATGCTACAAAAGAAAGGCCAACTAATAATACTGTCATTAACAATAAGAGAAATTGTCCCATTTTCTGCTAGTTTTTAAAGTATAAGCACTGCTTTTATTATACTGTTACTGTTTTTATAAAAATTTATTGTGATAAGACACAACGTGAGATCTACTCTAGCATCTAAAAGATTTTTAAAGTGAACAATATTTTTTTCTATAGGCACAATATTGTATAGCAGAACTCTAGAACTTATCTTGTATAATATAATTTTATATCCATTGATTAAAAATTCCCCATTGCCCCCTTTCTCAAACTCCCAATCAAACAGAATTTATTATCTGCTTCAATAGATACCTCTATAAGTAGAATCATGCAGTATTTGCTTTTCTGTGACTATTTTATTTCACCTAATAAAATGCCCTCGAGGATCATCCATGTTGTTGCATACAGAAGGATTTCCTTCTTTATATTTTGGATAATATTCTATTGTATGTGTGTGCCATATTTTTTGATCTTTTCATCCCCTGATGAACATTTATGTTGTTCATATTTTGACTACTGTTGATAGCACTGCAATAATATGAAAGTTCTAATATCTCTTTGAGATCCTGATTTCAATTTTTTGTATTAATATCCAGAAGTGAGGTTGCTGGATACATATCTCATTTCTAGTTCTAATTTTTGGAGGAAGCTTCATATTGTTTTCCATACTGGCTACACTATTTACATTCCCATCAAAAGTGAAACTAAGGCTAGGGCTGTAGCTCAGTGGTAGAGCACTTGCCTAGACATGTGAGGCACTAGGTTCAATACTCAGCAATAGCTATGATAGTAAAAGCAAATGAGACTCCATTTTGTTTTGTGACTCCATTCTATAAAACAACCATGACAAGTAGAAGGGTCATGACTGGGGCAAGATGTCCTTTTCCCTTTGCTATAGAAATCTTTAAGAACATGGGCATTGTTTCTGTAACTAGGGTAACGGGGCTCTGTTTCTGTAACTGGGGTGATTGGGCTAACTGTGAATGGTTAGGCTTCCCATCGCTTGACTGCACTCTCCTGATTCTGTAACCTGGCTTGCTTGCATTGGCTAGACCCCCCGAACATCCCTTTTGCAGTTTTTAGGCTTATAAGGAACACCCTTGCATTTGTTCGGGGCTGATCAGGGGAACTGCTTTATGTTCTGGTCAGTTGCCACCGGTGTGTTTCAATAAAGGCTTGGTTTGATTATATGTGAGTGGTCTGGAAGTCAGCTTATGAAACCCCGGGATGAAGCTTTAACTATAACAAGCTAAAACTAAATAAATAAATAAAATAAGGTGTTGTGTCCATCTACAACTAAAAAATAAAAAAGTGAAATTGAGGAGAGAATGGACCTTCTAATTAAAAATTGGAGTATTCTTACTAGAGTAAAGGGAAAATGGATATTGATAAGGCAAACAGCAACACTGACTACATTCGACCTATATCTCAATATTTGATGGACAATTTAAATTCTGGTAGTCTTCACTTCCATGTTTTATTGTCAGTACCCTTCATTATAGTGAAAGTACACACTAACTTATATCACATATCAATTCGTTTGCTAATTGGAACAATTAACAGGTAATTTTTTAGAGCATTTTGTATGTAACAGACTGAATAAATGTTTACCATCAGGCTTGGGCTGATGCAGACCTGATGTTTCCTTGGAAACACCAAAGATAAACAGAAACTGTTAGGTCATCCTATTTTGTTATGTGAATCTGTGCTAGTGTTGATGGGACTTTGTCTTGGCATGCAAGACTGCCCTGTGTGACTAGGACAGTGTGAAAAATTGTGGCTTCTATTTGTCAAAGAATCCCATTAGCACCTTGGTGCTCATACCTTGGAAAAGTGACAGAGGAAGAGAATCTGTGTACTGGGACAGGTGCTGGACTCCCCAATGAAATGCTGATGATCTATGTATTTTATCTCCTGCTTTGAATTACTCTATAAGACTTTGTAAATATAGCATCAGATTGGATTCTGTTTCTGTCTTAAGAGTATTGCTGCTATTTCAAACTCACATTACAGTTGTGCCATAGCATATACACTCTCCCTGAACTTCACATAGAATATTATTTATTCATTATAGAGAAATCTATTAATTTGGTATTACTTAAAGATGAACACTGAGAACTAAAAGGTAGCATGATTATGCAGGCAAATGTAAACAAACCAAGATCAAATCCAGACAGTCCTACCCAAGACTCTCATCTCAGCCAATATGCTATATTAGTAATATCTGTTCCAGATCACTTTTTGAGTAATGGCTTCAATGTTATTGCAAAGTATTTTTCCCATTTGCATCTGAAAAAAAAGTTATACTCCAGTTCCTGGGTCTTAAATTTTACTAACCAAATCACATAGAAAGTGTTAAAAAAGTGTTTTTAAATTAGCTTTTTGATGACAGCATATAGCCTATTTTCTCTATAATCTGGTGATACAAATTTGTTTGTATTGTATTTTGGAAAGCTACTGTATTTCTCTTTCCTGTAGCACTAGAAAGTCTCCTAATTTCTCTTTAACATCTTTCTCGTGTTTTTTCTTTTTCTTGACAGATTTCCACCCACATAGGATTAACTAAAATCCTTTGTTAGGCGATTTTCTTACTACCTATGAAAGCCTTGTGTTCTTTTTCCTAATTGGAAACCATTCATCTGAAAGTTTTGAAGCTTGAATATTTTAATGGTGAATGCTCCTGTTTAAAGTGTGTGTCTTTGCTGATAATAGGTGATTGGTTATTTCAGGCACACAAAATTTGTACAACAAGAGGTGGAAGTAACAGTCAACCTATTAAAATGATACCTTTAATGGTACCTAATATTCAGATTGCATTTAATAAACTTTAAGTTTATATTGTAATTATGGTGTTATAATTTTAAATTTTATAAAGTTTAAATCAGAGTTACCAAATGTCAGGTGTCTGAATGGATGGAAAGTATAGGAGTAAAGTAAAAATATATGCTTTATTCAACTTAAGTTTATGGAAAATAAACCATATCCTAATTAATTGACTTAGAATGTTTTGGCAGAGTTAATATGAACCAGATCCCAGCTAAGTCTGTTAATTTTAAAGCTAAAAAAATAATAAAGGTCATGTGTCACTCACTGAAAGTTCTGGGTTATATTAAAATTGCCTCAACTAAAACCAGAAGATTCACTGTATTGAATTTTTCCTTTCTATGTCAATATGATTCATTAGAAAAATACGTATGTATCATGTTTGAAAGCTATAAAATCTACAGGCTAAGTGGTTTGGGAATTGGAGATTTTTGTTTGTATTTATTCACAAATACTTATTGAGTAGTTGTAAGTTCTTAGTCATAGGAAAGGAATGACAGCAGAGAAGAGGAAAAAACAGGTCCAAAAAAGGGAGCAAACAGGAAATAGACATGACTGTTTTGAATTAAAATGGGCACTAGAAAATGTGAATTCAAATAAACACATAGAAAAATGAAAAAACACACCTATTTCCAGATGTAAGGGAAACACAATGATCCGACCTTTCATAAGTAATTGGCAAGATACACCCTGTATCCATTCTGTCTTTGCCAGTCCAAAGGATTCTAAACCACAATAATGATGTGTCAAGATAAACTGTAGTTAGAATATGAACTCAAGAAGAAATTCCATAATTAAAATATTAATGATAAATTTTAGATTATCATCATGCTTAGATCTTTATTTGGACTTCAATGAAAACATTTACAAATAATGCTTTTGCTTTTTACTCATAAACTTTTATTGAAGAATTTTTAGTACTGGGGAATTATTCCTTTTCTTATAAGCTGCTTCTGCAACCTAGAATTGATCCAAGGGACATATTTTGCTGATTACTGCATTATTTTCTCAGGTAGTGTTAGATTCAAAAATGATTCCCAAGATTTTTCTTTTTTCTATTATTATTTCACATTCAATTACATTGCTTTGGGAATACATTTCTTGATAGTTGATATTCAGAATCCAATTTGTGCATACAAGAATTCTCACTCCCAACAGAGCAAAATGGGAAAACGTTTGTGTAGATACATGTTTTTAGTGTCATATACCTTCACCAAGTACTGTAATATGTACATACTCTGGAGTCACCCTCCCTGGGTTCAAATTCCAGCACTGATTCTAGCTGTGTGTGACATTAGGAGATTCACATAGTGAAATTTTTTATATATAAAACAGAAGAATATCATCTGCATCATCAGATATTTTGAGTAGTCAATAAATGTCAGTAATATAGAATAATGTAGTACTTTAGTTCTACATTTTTCCAAGTCAATCCCTAAAATTCAATGCATCAGACAGGCAGTGGAGCAGGTCTGTAACCTCACTGATTTTGTGGGGCTGAGGCAGGAGGATCACAAGTTTGAGGCCAACTTTAGCAAATTAGCGAGACCCTGTCTCAAAAAGTAAAAAGGGTTGGGGATATAGCTCAGTGGCAAAGTGCGCTGGGTTCAATCCCCAGTAATAGCCTTCTCCCTAAATACTCAGTGTGTGAAATAAGAAAATGTTTATTTGTCATTAGATTACATCTTCCTATGTGCTATGGCTATCAGATCACACTGCTTTTCTTCTTTTATTTTTAAAGTAAGATAATTTGTCTGACGATTTTAAATTGGAATAATTTAAATGCATAATATGCATATCCCCAAATATGCAAGTATCTGTTTACATTTATTATACTTTATTAATTTGCAAGATTGTATTGTGAGATCTGCTAATTCTGAGGGATGCAAAATGAGCAAAATATCCAGCATCTTACTATCTAGTAAGGGAGATAAGAAAATTAGGCAAATAAGCACTGAAAATTATTTTGCAGATGGCAAACAGTAAAGCTATGATTCATGTATTAGCAATAGCATTTGGTAAATATTAATTCATTCAAAAATTTAGAAAACCTTATTTCTTCATGACAAGCTAGAGATTTCATAATTCATTTGGGACATGGACATTTCATTCTCATCTCAGGGGACTGAAATCAATTTTACATGAGAGTTAGATCTTAAAGTCAGTGTACAGTTTATCATTTGAAGTAAAAATTACTTTTGATAATTCTTAGATTGTGCAGGTGGGTATTCTCTGGACATCCCATCTCACAGCTTTGCTTCAAGTTTTAGAAGAGTTTGCTTTCTTCAGTTCAACAGATTAAATAGTTAGCTTATATTTAAAGATCATACTGTGTGAAAACATGTATAATTAAACATTGGAATTGCTTTCATAACAACAAAAAGCTTATATAAGTATTAGAATTCAGAAATTAGGTATTTTAAAGGAAGAACAGATTTATAGTTCCTATTTGGCCCTCATTTTGTGATTCAGTTAGCAGAATGGAGTAAATAACAGAATCATTATCACTATCTTAATTGTTTTCTTTCTCATTGCTCCATTCTTCCCAGTTGTCCTGAGTGCATATATTAGAGTATGAGTTAAAGTTAAATGCATGTTTGTTGTACTCCAATACTATAATGTAGGACAAATATACATAGCATGGAAGAGATGCATAGCATACTGCGAGGTTCAGCCCAATTGTACAGCCCCAACTTCACAAACTCATTACTTTGCCTTATATACATGGGTCATTATTATTAGATAATGTGTATTAAATGGAATGGTAAGTTCTGAAATGTAAGTCACTTCTTTCCCTTCATCATAGTACCCCTAAATTTCAGTCCAAGACTGAAATGCTAAGTTTAGGGAGAAGGTCAGAGCTAACAGGCGTAGCCTAGTTAAACTTCATGAAAGAGGATCTTCTCTCCCCCACATGAAAATTATTATCTCTAGGTTTGTTTATTTGGACATTTCTTTTTTTGTTAAGCCTCTTTGAAAATCTTTATTTTCTTTATTTATTTTTATGTGGTGCTGAGGATCAAACCCAGGGTCTCACACGTGAGAGGCGAGTGCTCTACCGCTGAGCCACAACCCCAGCCCTGAACATTTCTTTTAACTATACCAAGGACAGTGAAAGAAACCATTTTTTCCCAACTATATACTTGCTCATCTCACATATATGAGGTTTAGTTGCCCAATTTATTTTTATAATTTAAATTTCTCTTTAAAAATCTCAATAAAGAATGTATTTTGCAGTGATGCTTCAGCCCATAGCCTTCATATATTCTTTTCTGAGTTATGTGGGGAATGTAAGAAAGAAATGATTACATAATATAGCCACAATTTACAGGATGAAAGTACAACTATATTCATTGTTATCACAAATGCCATCTGAAAGCTAATGATAAGTTTTTAAATTTAAGTGGTGGGTATATGGTATTCCTAAAAGTTCTTTCAATTTTTTCTGTCAATAACACTTCCTAATAAAATACTGACAGCTAGTGATATAGTACAGTGGTAACGTGTTTGCTTAGTATGTGTGAGGCCCTAGATTTGATTCCCAGCATCTCAGAAAAAAAGGTAAAATACTGAGGAGAAAATAAATTCCTCTTTTGAACATAGTTTTTTTCATGTATTTCATACCAAATTTATTGTTGATCATCTATGAACAAATTAAATATGTTACCTACTTTTTAAAAAATCATGTCAAATTTTATTTATTATTTTAAAATTTCTTTATTGAGACATAATATTTGTACATATTTATGGGACACATTATGTTAATTTGATACATGTACACAATGGTAATTAATCAAATAAGGGTTATAAGCATTTATATCTTTTTAAGCATTAATGATTTTTATGTGCTGGGAGTTTTGTACTCTTCCAGTCATTTTAAAATATAGATTGCTAATCAGAACTAATTCCTCTTCTTTAACTGTGTGTTGGTACCCCTTACTGAAATTCTTTCCATCCTCCTTTCCCCAATCCTGCATTTTTCCAGGCTCTAGTGATCATTGTATTGTTCCACAAGACTGCCTTAGTCTCTACAAATGAAAGAGAATATATACTACTTGTACTTCTGCATCTGGCTCATTTTGCCTAATATAATGACCACCAGTTTCATCTGTTTTTGCAAATGATAGGATATCATTATTTGCTTGGCTGAATAATATTCCATGGTGTACATCTGCCCTGGAATTAATCCATCTAATGGCAGGCTTCTAGGTTAATTCCACATTTTAACTCTTATGAATGGTGCCACATTAGTACAGGAGTTTGGCTTGGGATGTGGCTGAGTGGTAGAATGCTATGCCTAGTCTGCATGAGGCCCCAGCACTACAAAATCAAATAAATAAATAAATAAATAGGTATAAGTATTTTCTTGGTATGTGATTATTCTCCTTTGGGTATACACCCAGTAGTGTTAGATCATATAGTAATTCCACTTTCAGTTTAATTAATTTTTAAACTATTATTTATTTTTAGGAACCTCCATACTATTTTTTTTATAATGACTTACTAATTTGCATTTCCACCCACAGTTGAGTTCCCCTTTATCTGTATCCTTGTAAGCATTTTTCTTTATATTTTCTTTATGATGATGTCTATTCTGACTGGGGGAGATGACATTGTATCATTGTTTTGATTTGTACTTCCATGATGATAAGTGATGCTGAGCATTTTTTCATATACTTGTTCATCATTGGTATGTTTTTGAGAAATGTCTGTTTAGTTCTTCAGCCCATTTTTAATTTCATTTCTTTTCAGAGTTACACTTTTTGAGTTCCTTAAATATTCTGGATATTAATCCCTTGTCAGATGAATAATTTGCAACGTTTTCTCTCATTCTGTAGGTTATCTCTTAATTTCCTGTTGATTTTTCTTTTGCTGTGAAGAAGCTTCTTAGTTTGGCATAACCCTACTTGTCTATTTTTACTTGTGTTGCCTTTAAGATTCTATCTAAAAAAATCCCCACACCATTCCTCCTGCATTTTTGTAGTAATTCCATAGTTTCAGATTTTAAATTTAGGTACTTGACATATTTTGCATTGATTTTTGGTACACAGTGAGAAGAAAGGATCTAGTATCATTGTGCTCGTAATATGTTCTACATAGTGATGAGAAGAATGAATATTTTGCTGCTATTTTCCAGATGTTCTAGAAATTTCTGTGAGATTGTTCTGCTACATATTATGGTTCAACTCTGATTTTTTAAAATTTCATATATGGATGATCTGTCCATTGAGAAAAGTAGGGTGTTCAAGTTCCCATCTATCATTATATTAGAGTCTATCTGTCCCTTTAGATCTAATAACATGTGCTTTATAAATCTGTTTGGTTCCATGTTAGGTACATATACACCTATAATTGTTATATCCTCTTGCTAAATTCATCCTTTTATGAATGAAAAATGACCTTGTCTTTTTTATTACACTTTTTGATTTAAAGTCTGCTGTATCTGAGTATCGCTACTCCTGCTTGCTTTTGATTTCCTTTGGCATAATATATCTACAATATTTCAGTGTAAATTTATCTTTAGGCAGCATATAGTTTGGTCTTGTATATTATCCATTTGGATATATCTATGTCTATGTATCTTGCTTGCTAATCTTAGTCTACATTCAAGATTATTACTGATAGGTATGAATATTCTTCTGTCATTTTGTTAATATTTTTTCTAATTATTCTATAATTTTTGTTCATTTATATCTCTGATTTACTTGGTTGATTGGTAAGACAATCGTCTTGGGCTAACGGATTATTCCATTTGTTTAAAGGGTAATTGCATGTTATTGAGTTCTAACCTGTGGGTCTCTTTTCCAGTGATTTTAATCTTAGATCACTTGAAAACTGCACAGAATAGTCTACCTTATTATCAATCTGTTATAAGAAGAAATAAAAGGAAATCAAGAAATATTTGTTGAGCGCGAGGCTAGGAAGGCTGTAAAATATCAGGACATTTTAGATTTTTTATAAACTATTTCTTTAGCAGGAAATGTTTAAGTATTAAATACTCCAGATTAACTTTTGAAAAAAAAATTAGGAACAAGCTAAATTTTCCATTTTTTTAACAAAAGGTTCATATCCATTTAAAATTCTACCCTTGTTGTAGAGATCAACACTGAAGGAAATAAACCACAAAATTCTATAATTAAGAATAATGCAGTGAAATAAGATCTTCATTGCTTGTAGAACTTTAAAAATCTATTAATTTCCCATTAGTTGCAGCATAATGACTCAACTCTTTCCAGAGAAAAGAAAATAAACTTTGTTAGCCAAAGTTTGTGATAGAGACACAGCATGTGCTATTAATTTAAACTGTTTCTTTCAATGATTTGATTATGATATAACCTATTCAGTGGAATGGAAATGTAGAAAACGTTTCATTTGATTCTTAAATTAGGGATAATGGAGGTTATAAAATGTCTATTAAAATGAGTAAACCATTATTAAGATAAAGTATGTAAACTTTTCACAAAATATACTAAATCTCTCAATAAAGAAGAGTGCTTGAGGTCTGCAAAGATGGATTATAACTACTGAATTTAATTTTAGTTTAATCCATTTATGATTTAAGGGTAGTATTTGTACATTCTTAAAGACTTATAAACAAATGGAGTTACGACCCCCATGCCAATCAGAATGCCTAAAACAAACAAGCAAGCAAAAAAACAAAACAGAATGTCTAAAACTAAAATACCTGACAGTTTCAAGGAGTGTTGAAGATATGGAATAATTGGAGCCTTCATCTCTTACTAATGTTAGAGAATTATATTTTTAAAATTGATTTGAAAAATCTATCAGTATCTTCTTAATCTAAATATATGTACACTCTGACAGAGAAATTTAAATCCTGTATAGTGTGCATGGAAACATTCATCCAAAGATACATACATAAGGTGGAGCAAGACAATTGTTAAGATCTTTCCCTCACAAAAAAGAGAGAGAGCAAGGAGGCAGTGGGAGGGGGGAGGGAGGGAGAAAAGGAAAACAGTGTGGGGGGGAGGGTTTCATCAAAATAGAAGAATGATCTATGGACTATCTAGATGAAAGAAATTGAGTGGGAGGATGAAGGGACAGGAAAAAGGAAGAAGAGTAGAATGAAACTAATTTAACTTTTGTATGGGCCTATATTAATATGCCACAGTGAATCTTATCATCATACCATCATATATATCTACAAAACACTAACTTTTTAAAAAATTAAATAGCATAAAGATCAGGAGAGTAGAGGGAAAGGAATGGGGGGGGAGGTAAAGGGAAATACTGGGGATTGGATTAGAGCAAATTATATTTCATGCCTTTATAATCATGTTAAAATGAATCCCAATGCTAAGTATAACTAAAAAGAATCAATAAAAAGAAAAGAAAAGGTAAAAGATCCTTCCCCCACAGACACATCAATTCGAATAACTATTTGCACTCCATACTACCTTCACAAGAGCTAAAGAAATCAGGCTAGAGACCAGAGAACCCACTTCTAGTAAAACCAATGAAAAGACCTACTGAAGAAGGCAGGGGTTGTATGCTTCCTGCTTTGGGGTAGGAGAGAGAATTAAGTTGAGGTCTTAAACAACCTTGGCTAGCATAGCATGGTGGAAGGCCCCACAGTGGGAATGTTGAAGGGTTATAAGCACAAGAGTTTGCCCTGGAATTTACGTTTCACTAATACAGGGCAGACACTCATGGTTCCTAGACATGCTTCTGGACAGAACCTCCAGAATAGCTCTAAAATGAGGGGAAAACACGAAGCCCCAGTTTGCTCTTCTCTTACAGGTAGTATAACCCATCACTGGTTGTACCCTTTCCAGGTCAGAAGTCTACCTCAGTAATAGGAAATCCATAGCTGTATGGGCCGTGGTCCTACACCAGTGTTGTGCTAGTCTTGGCAGTCTGTGGACTCAGCTTGGTGGGTACAGTTGTGACATTAGAGCCTCAACCTGTTCCATCCACATTAACTCTACCCAGACCCAATTCTTCAGTATCTACTCACAATAGATCCACAGTAACTAGGGTTGGGTACTCTGTCTAGATACTGTACTGGCACTTTTGAATAACACACCATAAGTATATTTTGGACAAACTTTGGCTTGGAATGTGTTCCTGTTCTTAAACAGTGTCAAAGGAACCACCAGAAGACTCATGGCAAATCTGGACATGGCTGCCATCCAAGTGCTGAAATAGTGTAAGTATGATTAGATTATCTGGAAAGACAGGGATAAAGGCAGATTAGAGAGACTGGAATAAATGCCTAATCCTTCATTACTCAGATGATGTCACATGCCAATAAGCATTAAGAGCTTTCAGAAAACCATGACCTTACCTAATAAGGTTCCTGAGACAAATAAGGTTGTAATCACCATGGGAGAACTTTGAGGATATAAAATAGCTATTTTAAGAAAATATAATAAGCTTAAAGTAAACAGAGAAAAGTTTCTCTGTTAGATACTTAAAATCCAACAAAGAGATGGAAGCAATACAAAATATCAAAGGGAATAATGATCTAGCTTAAAAATAGGCTATTTGAAAACACGCAGTTGGCAGAGAACCAACAATGAGGAGGAATGAAGAGAGCTCACAGGAACTTTGGGATTGTATTAAAATAGCAAATATTAAGGTTATTGGTAGGGTCTTAAGAATGTCAAAGGAGTATAAGACTTATTCAAAACTTCAAAACTCCCAAAATCAAGCCCTTGAATGTGAAAAAAATTATGATTTTCAAGGATATAAGAGGAAACTATAAAATATCAGGGTATTCCAATTTACTTGACAATAAACTTTTTAGCAGAAATTTCATAGGTCAACAGAGAGTCACATGAGATTTTCAAAGTACTAAAGGGGAAAAATGTCAATGATGAATACTATATCAAGTAAAGCTATCCTTTGGAAAAGGAGAGACAGACGACTTTCCCAATTAAATTGGATAGTAGATATCTCTACCAATTCTGTCCTAAGAGAAGTTCTTCAAACTGGAAGGAAAAGACATTGATGGGTAAAAAACGTGGGAAAGTATAAAATTCACTAGTATGGAAAACAAGTGACATAATGGCTATAGCTGTAGTCAAACCTTATCTATCAATAATTACCTTGAATATAAATATATCCAATTATCCAATTAAAAGAGAGGAAATGGACAAATAAAAAAGTATTCTCTAAATCTATGTTACTTGCAAGATACTCACTTCATGTCTAAGGACACAAACAGATTGAAAGTAAAACGAAGGGAAAAGATATTGCAGTGCAAATGCAATCTCAAAGAAAACAAAGTAGCTATATTTATACAGATAAAATAGATTTTAAATCAAAAGCAGAAAAAAGAGACAAAAATCCCATTTTATAATCATAAAAGAGTCAATGCAGTAAGAGGAAATAGTTCTTAATATGCATACACCTAATATTAAAACAACTGAATATATAAAGCAAACATTAGTAGACCTAGAGGGAGAGATAGGCTTCAGTACAATAACAGCTAGGGATTTTAAACACCCTCCCCCTTCATCAATGGACACATTATCCAGGCAGAAATTAAACAAAGAAACAACAGTTAGACTGCACTCTAGATCAAACAGACATCTTCAGAACATTCCATCCAACAGATGAAAACTGCACATTTTTTTTTCTCATCTATACATGGAACATTCTATAAGATAGACCATAATATAGGTCACAAGTCCTGACAAATTTTTTCTACAAATTGAGTTTGTATTGAGTATCTTTCTAACCACAATGTAATAAAATGAGAAATCAATAAGAAAAACTTGGAAATTATACAAACACATGAGAATTAAATATCTTATTTTGAACAACCAATAGATCAAAGAAGTAGTGAAGAAAATTTAAAAATTTCTTGAATCAAATAAGAATGGTGACACAACATGCCAAAACTTTTCTGATGCATCAAAAGCAGTAGAAACAAGGAAGATTTTAGCAACCAGTAGCCAACATCAAAAAGAGAAAAAGATCTCAAATAACCTGCTGCTGCATCTCAAGGAATTAGAAAAACAGGAACAAAGCAAACCCAAATTTAGAAGGAGTAAGAAACAGAAATAAATGAAGTAGAGAATAAAATACATTACAAAAAATTCACAAAACAAAGAGCTACTTCTTTGAAAAGACAAAATACAGAAATTGTTAGTGAGACGAAGAGAATACTCAAATGAAATCAGGGATAAAAAGGGAAACATTAGCTGACAACACAGAAATACAAAAGATCCTTTGAGATTTATTATGAACAACTATATACCAAACAAATCTGGTAATCTAGAACAAATTCCTAGGCAAATCCATCTTACTAAGATTAATTCAGTAATAAAAAGCTTCCTAAACATTTAAATAAAAATCAATACAAATTCTCTTTAACTTAAAAAAAATCAAAAAGGAAAGATTTCTTCCAAATATATTCTATGAGGCCAGCATTACCTTCATATTATAACCAAGATAAGGATAAAGGAAAAATTTAAAATATAGGCAAAATGCCTTGATGAACATGCACACAAAATTCTCAACAAAATAAAAGCAAATCCTATACAAGAACGCATTAAAAAGATTATTTTTATTTTCCAGGGCAGATGCAAGGAAAGCTCAATGTGTGTATGAAAGCCCAAACCCATATGGCCATTTCAATAGATTCAAGAAGAGATATACAAAATTTCAACATACCTTCATACAAATGCTGAACATACAAGGAATGTACCTCAACATTTATGATAAGCCAAAATACAATATTATACTGAATGTGAAAAAGCTAAATGGTTTAGCTGTAAGATCTGCAAGAACATAAGGATGGCCATGTTCATTTAACATAGTTCTAGAAGTCTTTGCCCAAGGTATCAGGCAAGAGAAAGAAATCAAATTTTTACTGTTTGCACATGATGTGATCTCATATATAGAAAATATCCCCAAATCACCAAAACATCACTAGAATAAGTGAATTCAGAAGAGTTGCAGGATACAAAACCAACATATAAAAATCATTAGTGTTGCTATATGCCAATAGCCAATTATCTGGAGATAGAAATCAAGAGAGTATCCTATTTAAAATAGCTATAAAAAAACCTATGAATAAATTTAGCCAAAGAAGTGATAGATCTCTATGATAAAAATTATGAAATACTAATGAAAGAAATGAAAGGTGAAACAAAAAGTAGAAAGATAATCTTGTTTTCATCAAATAGAAGAATCTATATTGTTAAAATATCCATATTACCAGTACAAAGCAATCTATGGATTCAATGTAAACTCTATCAAAACACCAATGACATTCTCACAGAGCTAGGGAAAAACAACACTAAAATTAACAAGAGAACCACAAAACATGCTAACTAGCCAAAGCCATCTTGAGCTAGAAGAATGGCATTATACTATGTGTCATTAAGACAGATTGAAATTATGGCATTTGCTGGTAAAGGATGGAGCTGGAGACCACCATGCTAAGTGAAATAAGCCAATCCCAAAAAACAAAAGGCTGAATGTTCTCTTTGATATGTGAATGCTGATTCACAATGGGGCAGGTGTTAGGGAAGAATTAGATAGTGGGGAGTGAAGGGAAGGGAGAGGCATGGGGGTGGAAGTATACTAGAATGAATATGACATTATTACCCTATGTACATATTTGACTACATGACTAGTGTGATTCTACACCATGTACAACTAGAAGAATGAGAAATTATACTTCATTTATGTATGATGAATCAAAATGCATTATATTGTCATATATAACTAACTAGAACAAATTAAAAATGCATAGTTACACTTAAAAATACATGTTTATACTGACATAAATGTTTATACTGACATTAAAACAGATACACACTCAAATAGAGAACTGAGGCTTTAGAAGTGAATCCACACATCTATAGTAAACAGACTTTCAATGAAGGTACTAAGAATATGTGATGAAGAAAAGACAGTTTTATTCAATAAATGGTCCTGTGAAAATTTGCTATCCTCCTGCAAATGAATAAAACTAGACCCCATCTCTCACAAGTTAAAAAATAAAATACAATCCTTGGAAAACTGGGAATGGAACTACCATTTTATCCTGCTATCTCACTCCTCGGTCTATACACAAAAGACTTAAAAACAGCCTACTACAGGGACACAGCCACATCAATGTTTATAGCAGTACAATTTACAATAGTTAAACTGTGGAAGTAACCTAGATGCCCTTCAGTAGATGAATGGATAAAGAAAATGTGATATATATATATATACACACACAATGGGATATTATTCAGCATTAAAAGAGAATAAAATCATGGCATCTGCAGGTAAATAGATGGAGCTGGAGAATCTAATGCTAAGTGAAATTAGCCAACCCCCCCAAAAACAAATGCCAAATGATTTCTCTGATTTAAGGATGCTGATCCATAATATGCTGTGGGGTGTGTGTGGGAGGATAAAATGAACCCTAGATAGGGCAAAGGGTAAAAGGGGAGGGAGGGGAAGAAAGGGGACATAGGGGTAGGAAAGATGGTGGAATAGGATGATCATCATTACCCTAAGTACATGTATGAAGACACAAAGGATGTGACTCTACTTTGTGTACAACCAGAGGTATGAAAAATTGTGCTCTATATGTGTAATATGAATTGTAATGCATCCTGTTGTCATATATAACAAATTAAAATTTAAAAAATCAAGTACAGATGGACTAATGACTTAAATGTAAGATCTGAAACTAGAAAACAACTGGAAGAAAACATAGGAGGAAATGCTTCAGGATGTTGGAAGGGGTGAGTGTTTATTGGACAAGATCTAAAAGCACATGAAATGACAGCAAAAAATAGAAAAAATAGTATTTCATCCAACTACAAAGAATAACAACTAAGGAAACATTCAACAAAGTGTAATGTCAACTTAACAAATGGGAGAAAATATTTGTAAAGTATATAACTGACAAGGGGTTGATATCCAGAACCTATAAGGAACTCCAAAAAAGAAATTAGAAATATATCTATATAGACATTTCTCAAAAAAGGATATACAGTAGACCAACAGGTACTATAAAATATTCCACACTACTAATTATGAGAAATGCAAATCAAAACCCACAATACATTATCACCTATCTTGCTTAAAAATGACTGTACTCAAAATGACTGAAGGTCACAAGTAATGACATAGATGTGGAGAAAAAGGACCCTTGAACACTGTTGGTGGGAATGTAAATTATTTCAGCCATTGTTGAAACAGTATGAAGATTCCTCAAAAAAAATTAAAAGAATGAGTGTCTTTTTTTCCCCCTTTCCCCTCACTTCCTCTTATATGAAATTTTGTGTAACAATGAGGGTCTCCTTCCTTTACCATGCAATTTCCCTTCTCTCTCTCGTTCCCTCCCCCCTCTCATCCCTGTTTAGTGGTGATCTTCTCATGCTCTTCCTCTCTATTCTGTTCTCAGTTGCTCTCCTTATATCAAAGAAGACTTTTGGCATTTATTTTTTAGGGATTGGCTAGCTTCACTTAGCATAATCTGCTCTAGTACCATCCATTTCCCTGCAAATTCCATGATTTTGTCATTTTTAGTGCAGAGTAATACTCCATTGTGTATAAATGCCACATTTTTTTTATCCATTCATCTATTGAAGGGCATCTAGGTTGGTTCCACAGTCTAGCTATTGTGAATTGTGCTGCTGTGAACATTGTTGTAGCAGTGTCCCTATAGCACGCTCTTTTAAGGTCTTTAGGGAATAGTCCAAGAAGGGGAATAGCTGGGTCAAATGGTGGGTCCATTCCCAGCTTTCCAAGGAATCTCCATACTGCTTTCCAAATTGGCTGCACCAATTTGCAGTCCCACCAGCAATGTACAAGTGTACCCTTTTCCCCACATCCTCGCCAGCACTTATTGTTGTTTGACTTCATAATGGCTGCCAATCTTACTGGAGTGAGATGGTATCTTAGGGTGGTTTTGATTTGCATTTCTCTGACTGCTAGAGATGGTGAGCATTTTTTCATGTACTTGTTGATTAATTGTATGTCCTCCTCTGAGAAGTGTCTGTTCAGGTCCTTGGCCCATTTGTTGATTGGGTTATTTAGATGGGGTAGGGAGAGAAGACAGGAAGGGAGGGGATGGGAGGGGAGGGAAGGGGAGGGGAGGGGGGATAGTAGAGGTTAGAAAAGGCAGCAGAATACAACATACACTAGTATGGCAGTAGGTAAAAAAGTGGATGAGTAACCGATGTGAATCTGCATTATGTATATAGGGTAAAAATGGGAGCTCATAATCCACTTGAATCAAATATATGAAATATGATATGTCAAGAACTTTGTAATGTTTTGAACAACTAATAAAAAAAAGAATGTCATACAATCCAGCAATCCTACTACTGGGACTATATCCAAATAAATAAATTCAGCATGCTGAAGAGACTTCTGCACTACCACGTTCATTGCTGCACTAAGAAATGGAAACAACAGATGAATGGATTTTTAAAAATGTGGTATATACATAATGGAATATCATTCAGCCATAAAACAACATAATCTTGTCATTTGTTATGTTAAGTGAAGTAAGCCAGACACAGAAAGACAAGTACCACGTGACCTCGCTCACATATGGAATCTAAACATTGATCTTGGGGCTGTAGCTTAGTGGCAGAGTGCTTGTCTAGCATGTAGTGATCCTTAGCACTACATAAAAATAAACAAATAAAATAATGCTGTCTATTAAAAATCAATATTCTGATGTTGTAGAACTTAACAGTATAATGGTGGTAACCAGCGTTCAGAGAAAGTAGTAACACAAATCCTGGGGGGAAAAAGAGGGGATGGAGTAAGGTTGATCAATGGGTACTAATATTCTTTTAGAAGGAAGAAATGCTGGTGGTTATTGTAGAGTAGGATGACTATAGATAACAACAATATACTGTACATTTCAGAAAGCTAAAAATTTTTTTTGAAAGTTTTCACCATAAAAAAATGAAAAACATTTGAAGACATGAACATAATTAATGTAATTTAAACACTTTCAGTGTATACCTATATTGACACATTATATGCTACTCCATTCAGATGTACAAATTTGTTCTTATGTATCAGTTAAATGCTTTAAAAATGAAAGATATATACAATAGTGTTCATAGCAGCATTATTCATAGCCTCTAAACTGGAATAAATCTAAATGCATATCAACTCCAGAAAAACAAATTATGGAATATTTACATACCTAAACACTAAAGCATAAAGGAACAAACTATTATTGTACACTATAACATGGATGAGAATGAATATAATAGTTAGTAGGCATGAGGGTGGCCTCAAAAGAGCTGGTGATATTTTGCTTCTTGATCTTGACAGTGGTTTTCTGGATGTTAGTAAAAATTTAATAAGATAGTCAATTAAAATTTGTGTAATTTTCTGCAAGTATATAATATTTTGTAAAACATTTACAAAAATAAGCATGTCTGGTTTCTCAATGTGATGACTTCCTATCATCCTATCTTTCAAAATTTCTGAAACACCTGCTTAATGACTCTAACATATTCTTACCAATTCTCATTATTTTTCATTCTTCAAATCATGGAGGAATTGATTTAATCTATCCAAGTCCCCCAAACTATTCATTTACTCTTAGTTCCTTATGTAGGTATCAGACAGGAGACATTAGAGAATTCATAGAAACTCTCTGCATTCTTTCATCTGCCAAAAGAAACTTTGCATTACAAACCTTATTTATTGATTCTCTCTATGACATTTAAAATGATATCTTTCATGGGAACTTTGTTTGCTACCACCTTTCTGCCCAGAGTAATTTACAGCAACCCTGGAAATTTTGAAATTAGACTGGAGACCTTCTGTCCCAAACCACATGCTTCTTATAACAGAGGGAGTTTTGAATAGTATGGGGTTATTACTAATCCTAGCTATAACACCCAAGAATAACAAAAGGCTTAATAGATCAACCCATTAAGTTCATTTTTCAAATTAAAGGTGAGTTTTTTTCCCCCAGGAAAAATCAAGGTTAGGTCTGTCTCCAGGCATGCATTAAGCAATGAACATAAGTTTCTAGGAAAGGAAGGTCTCCTAGGGTAAGCACAGGGCACACTCATTCAGTTAGAAAGGCCTTTAACAAAGGAATTGCTTCCTCATGAGAATTATTAATGCAACCTCCCATTACTTAGGCCTATTAAACTACCTCATGGGCATTTTGCCAAATCTTTAAGCTGCATTGCAGGGTTCTTGTATAAAATGTGATTTTCTCTGAAATAGGCTGAATATTCTCTTCTTAACTCTCTTTCTTCTAATCCTTTATAGACGTCATCAAAAATACCCAACTTCAAACAATATCTTCTATAGCTCTCACAAAGTGTCACATAGGGAAATATAGAGAAACAAGAGTCTGATGATGCTGTAGAGTTCCTTTGTGATTAGAATAGATGAATCCCATCAAAAGGCAGAAAACTTGTGAATAGTATTCCCTTCATCTTATACTAAATTATAATTTGTAGGATAAAGAAAATTCACATACAGGAAAAGATAAACAGCATGTCTTAAGCACAAAGCAAATGAAATCATGAATACAAAGAAATTCATTCAAATATTATTACTGAATTCACTGGTAGTGTGGCCATATGTACTGTGTAAGGTGATGCATTTTGATGACAGTTGTCCCCTCTAAATCTCTTTTATTTTTCTCTGTGATCATAAAGGGCAACCAAATTGGAAGCCATATTCCTAGTCTCCTTTCCATTTATATGTGGCCACTCAACTAAATTCTTGTTAATAAAATATGAGTACAAGTAGGTTTTCTTGTTCTGCACTTTCCCTATTTTCTCTTCACATAGGCCAGAAACCAAATGAAGCATTGAGCATCTCTGACCATGTAGAAGACAGCTGTGTGGTGGGACATGGTATGACACCCTATGGAATGTTACCTATAGCACCAAACACTTGGTGAGGAGATGAGCCTCATCGCCAGCATAGATATTAAACTCATCTGAGAAAGAAAAATACTCTCTACTTTTAGCCATTGTTTTAATCTTTGTCATAGAAACTAACCTTAACCCTAACTAACCCAGATGGGTTATTTGTTGTTGCTGTTTTTCTTAATAATTTTTGGTTTGCTTTCCAATTATTAAAAGAATACAAAATAAATAAATATTTGATAATTTTCATTATAAAATGCTGCATATATCCACAGCAAATTTCTTTTATTAGGAATTATCTCTACATTCTCTGATAGTCACTATCCTATGGTCGGAGCTAAGATGATTCATTATCACTAAATTACAAAGAAGAAAATTATTTCTTTGGCAGTTGAATCTCAACAGTTCTAAATTATCTCAGAAGCTGGCAGAAGTTTAGAGAAAATATACATGTATGATTGTTTATTGAGGCTAATCCAAAAATATTTTTATTGAATTAAAACCTATAATTTCAATATGGTGTTTCACATTTTTGCAGACCTCAGTAATTGTGAAATTTTTACTGCATTCATTGAACAGGTAATTTATCTCTTTAATAAAATAAAAATATCAATTATTATAATTAAGTGTCCCCATTAGATAATATACCCAAAGGTAATGAAAAAATATCTCAGAGATATTTGCATTCCTATGTTACTATATCATTATTCTCAAAAGGCACAATATGGAAACAACCCGAGTGTCCATTGACAGATTAATAAATAAAGTATCATGTATATACATAATGGAACATAATTCATCCTTTTAAAAAAGAGATATTGCCATTTTCAATAATATACGAATCTGGAGAGCTTCTTGCTAAGTAAAGTTAGATACAAAAATAAGAATACAATATGCTCTCATATGTGGAATATTTTTATAAAATGACTAAATAAAAATAGAAACAGATTAGAACCCTGGTTACAAGAGGTGGAAACAGGAAGAAATGGGGAGAAGTTAATCAAGAGTACACATTTGCATTTAGGTAGGATGAATAAGTCTAGAGATCTAACGTACAACATTAGGACTACAGTTAATACTGTATACTGAAAATTAGTTGAAAGAGATTTTAGATGCTTTTAGCACAAAAATATATGGTAACAAAAATTATATCTAAATGTGTGGTAATCATTCCCTACATATGTGCATATCAAAACATTATGTAGTATATACCTTATGTAATATATACCTATACATTATGTAGTATATACAAGCTGTAGAATTGTTTTCCATAGTTGTACTGTTTTACAATCTTATCAACACTGACCAAAAATTCCAGTTATTACATAAACTTGCCAATGCTTTGCATGGTCAGAATTCTCTTTTTTAAAAAAATTGTTCTTTTTGTATATATATGACAATAGAGTGTATTTTGATGTATACATACATGGAATATAACATTCTAATTACAATGGTCAGAATTCTTAATTTTTAAAATTCTAATGTGTTTGTGTTTATAAAGTTACTATTGTGGTTTTAATTTTTATTTCACTAACAACTCGATAAATACCCATGTATCTTTGTCATCTATTTAGTTTCTTTGCTTAAGTTCCTACTCATTCTTATGTACACTTTATTTTTACTGAGTCATTTTCTCACAGTGTTTTCAATGTGTGTACATGTGTGGATATATTGTCATACACCAAACACGAATCAAAATCCTTTATTAAAATTATGGGTTTTAATTTACTTCTCTTAACAGCACTTTAATTGCATGAGACCCATTTTTTTCCCTTTTATGGAGTGTTCTTATGGTGTTATATCTAAAAACATTCTGCTAATTCCATGCTAATTTCAGACTAAAAACATTTCTCCTGTTTTCTTCTGTAAGTTTATAATCTTGGATGTACGATTACATCTAAGCCCTATTTTGAATTAATTTTTATATGTGTGGGTGAAAGTTCCTATTCTCTTTTCTAGTAATGGATATCATCCAATTGTTCAAGTATCATTACTGAAAATCACCTGATCAGATATACTGTCAAAACAATATTTTTTCTAAATTATTCTCCTAAATTCCAGTTGCATTTCATCCAAAATCATTATGAAAGCTTTAATCAAAATAGTCACAAAAGGGAGCAATAAAGAACCTTGATTAAGAACTGTAATTATTAAAAACAAAGCTTAAAACAGGAAATTATTGAAATTTATTCTTACAAAAGCAAAGTAGAAATACAATAAATTAAACTATAAGAGATTACATGGAGTATGATATCCAATTTTGAAATTTTATCATTGTGCTTAGAAATCTAGATGTGTAGGGAGAATATTTTGATGGATCTAACAATTTTAAGTAAAAAATTATATTCCATCCTAAAAAAGAGAAAAATTAAAATATTTGTGGCATTTTTATCCAAATATTCAAAACTCATCACAAAGAGATGCAACGAATTTTAATAGTTTTAGCTTGATAGTATATTTGTCAAAAAGTTACTAAGTATTGATGCAAAAATAAAATATTTTGATTTATTTACACCTTTATAAATGAAAAAATGGGCCTGAGAATATTATGTATTTGGAAAAATTTGCTTGAGTTTACCAGGAACCTAAATACCTGCACATGGATACTATTTTCAACTTAAATTATTAGCAGGTACATAAAACAAGCATTTGAAATTATCAGTTTAAAAGCTATCACCAAATGTGATATTGAGGAAGTTATAGTTTTTTGAATAATACATTTTATAGAAAAATGATAATGACACATTATTATAAATATATTTAAAAATTGACAAAAGGATTGGGAATAAGATGATCCAGCAATCATCTCCCCCAAGAACAGCTATTCATGCACCAATCTACCTTCTATCTTCACGAGAACTAAGGATGTAAGGAGAGAGACCACTGAGCCTGATTTTAGTATAAAAATAAAAGATTTATTGAAGAAGGCAGAAAAGGAAAAGAGTTGTCCACATCATCCCTCCCTATAACTACAAGATATACAGCATGGGGAGGGACATCTACCACTTGGGAGAGGGAAAAGTAATTAAGTTCAGGACTTAAAATTGAAAAAAAGTGCTCTGCCTGCCATGGCAAAACCCAATGCTAGGCAGATCCCCAAGGCTCCCACCCCAGACCATCACTTGCTGACTAAGTCTCTGGGCCTAACTTAGTCAGGAGGTTAAGGGACTACCTCTACCATCCTTCCCTCAACCTATGTAGCACAGTGAGAAGCAAGACTCCCCCTGCTAGGGAGTAGGCACAAGATTTTACCTTGGTGTTTGGTGCTGGGCCTTCTGCAGTGAGACCCAAGCAGAGTCCAGTTCTCAGTCAGTGCTCATAGATGGAGCCTCTAGACCTGCCTTGAATGGAGCATAAATTTGCATCCCAGTGGAATGAACTCATGTTTCAGCCTGCATCTCTGCCTGACATTGCAGTCATCAACTGAGACTGTGTAGGTCCCTGCATCTGTATGACTCACATGCAAACTAACTAGCTCATCAAAAGTCTGGGTGGCCAAGGGACTACCTCCACCACTTTTCCTCCAAAGTCGGGCCCCATAGCAAGGAGCAAGAGTCCTCATATACGAAGTTGAGGCAGGAAAATGAGAAAAAGACTGTTTTAGAACTCAGTGCCAAGCTGCCGAGTCCTAACACTGGAAAAAGTCCTAATGATTCTGTCCCTACTAGTGACCACCAACAGAGTCTCTGGACCTTCCCTAGTACCAGGTAGGGATCTGCATCCCCATGTAATTGGATTTTATTCTGGCCAGGATCAATTGTTGAGCAGTCTCAGGCCATAAACCTCAGTAACAGGAAGCCCATAGCAGCATGACCCTTAATCTTGATTCTGTGCTTTATTTGTTTTAATGAGCTGTGTGCTCTAGATAGACTCAGCATTATGGCATTGGTGGTCATGGGACTGGTCATCTCATTCCATCCCAAACTCAGGAAGTACAACATAAAGAGAGTAATTATATGCTGAGAAGAAGAAAAGGGAGACAGAGGCTAAGTTGTGGAGATGGACTATCCTTTTAGACACCCCATATGTTCATTTTGAAAAACATATCAAATATGGATTTGGGACAAACCTGGACTTGGGGTGCCTTCTAGTGCTGAAAAAAAAAGTTATCTCCAAATGCAATATTGAGAAAGTTTTAGGTTTTTTTTTTTTTTTTTTTTTTTTTTTTTTTTAACAATACACCAACAGAGGACTCACAGAAAAGCTAGGTATAGGTTAATATCTAGTGCTGAAATATAAGGACACTGGTTAGAATTTCTGATAGAATGGGAACAAATCCAGATTATGAAGCCTGGAAAAATATTTAAACCTTCATTGCACAGATAACATTGCATGCCAAGAATCAAAAAAATTCAGTGAACCACGATATCAGCTAATGGACAAAAATGTTACCAGAATCTGAGAATGTAGAAATTGGTATCTGTGAATTCCTGGTACTCAAAATGGTTGTCAAAATGAAAACCTAGCTTCAAGATACAAAGACAAAAATTTTTAACACAGCAACTGAACAGAGAGATTGAAACCACAATAAAAATTTAAACAGAAATCTCTGAGTTGAAATGTATCCTAAATAAAATTAAAAACAAAATAGAAGGCCTAATCAGCAGAAGAGAAGAAAGAAATAGTGAGCTTGATGGCAGGATATTTTAAAGCACACAGATGAGAAAAAAAATAAACAGGAATTAAGAAACGGTATAGGAACTTTGTAACAGCATTAGAAGAGCAAACATTAAAATTATTTGGGTTCAAGAGGGCCTTGATAATGGAAAAGGAGTAGAAAGTGTATTAAAGGAAAATAACATAAATCTTCCCAAACCTTTAAAAATATATCAATATCCGGTTATGGGAAGATTAAATGTCATTGGCCAGAATCAACTCAACTAAATCTCTCAGAAGACATAATCAAGCTCTCAAATTTCAAAGATAGAGAATGTGTAGAAAGAGAAAAGCAAAAACAAGTAAGAGTGCACAAATTCACTTGACAACTGACTTCTCAGTAGAAATCTCACAGTTTAGGAGAAAATGAGATTTCTCAGCTCTGAAGGAAGAAAATAAAAGCCAACTGAGAGAATACTATATCCCAAAAAAGCTATTCTTTAGATATGAATAAGATGAAAAAACATTCATAGAGGAACAAAAGCTGAGAGAATTTATTACTGCAAGATAAAATACTAAAGAGTTTTTCAAACTGAAAGAATAAAAAGGTACAAAAGTTGCTGGTAAGAGTATGTATACAGATGGATTGAGAATGGTCTGATATTTTAAATGGTTCGGTATGCATAAACCATTCATATGTTAGTATAAAGACTAAAAAGTCATTAAAACAACAGCATTAATATGCTAAGAGATAGGTAATTAAGAAATATCTACAATGGGACATCAAAAATTCAAAATGTGGGGGCTGGGGATGTGGCTCAAGTGGTAGCGCACTCCCCTGGCATCTGTGCGGCCCGGGTTCGATCCTCAGCACCACATACAAAACAAAGATGTTGTGTCCGCCGATAACTAAAAATAAATATTAAAAAAAAATTCTCTCTCTCTCTCTCTCACTCTCTCTTAAAAAAAATTCAAAATGTGGAGAGGTATAGAATGCAAGTAAATATGTTTTATTAGTACTTTTTAACTTTTTTCTTTTTTGTTTCTTCTACCTTTATGGTCAATGTTAAGTTGCTATCACTTCAAAACAGCTTATTATAATCAAATATGCTTTTATAAGCCTCATGATAATTGCAAATCAAAAATTTAGGATAGACATGCCAAAAAAAAAAAAAAAGAATAAAAACACATCACTGTAGAAAATCACCTCTACATAAAGGAGTACTGTAAGAGAGGTGGAAACAGAAAGTAATGACAAAATTAGAAAAAAATAACAACATAGCAATAGTAACACTTTACCTATCAATAATTAGCATAAATGTAAGTGGATTAAATTACAGAATTAAAAGACACAGATTGATTAGGTAAAAAAGACCTAATTATGTGCTATTTATAAGAAACTCACATCACCCCTATGGACATGTACAGACTAAAAGCAAAGGTACAAAAAGAGATAATCCATGCAAACAGAATATATAAGCAAGCAGGAGTAAACATACTTAGCTAAATTAGATATTTTTTTAAAAAAAATGAGTTGTAAATGGACTCAGTGCCTTTATTTGTTTTTATTTGGTGCTAGGATCAAACCCAGTGCCTCATACTTGTTAAACAAGTGCTCTACCACTGAGCCACAACTCCAATCTAAATTAGATTTTGACTCAAAAGCAGTAAAAGGAGACAAGAAAGGTCACTATATAATTATAGAAAAATTAATCAAAGAAAGAAGAAATAGCAATTCTAAGTACATATTCACTTAATATTAAGTGACATAGAACATACTCCCAGACACATCATATAATAGGTCACAAAAAAGCCTCAACAAAATTTTAAAAAACTGAATCCATAATGAGTATTTTATCTGAACGCATGCAATAAAGCTAGGAATTAATAACAAGACAGATATTGGAAACTATACAAATAAATGTATCAGAAACAAGTTACTTTTTAACAACGAATGGATCAAGGAAGAAATAAAAAGGCAATTCAAAAAATATTTGAAAAAAGTAAAAATATAAACACAACATACTAAACTCTATGAGATACAGCAATTGTAGAACTGAGAGGGAATTTTATAGCCAGCATGGTCCACATCAGAAAAGGAGGAAAAAAATCAAAAACCTATCATTGTTTTTCAAGGAACTAGAAAAATCAGAATAAAACAAATCCAAAGTTAGAAGAAAGAAATGGACTAAAGACTGAAGTGTAAGATCAGAAACTATGAAAATACTAAAACAGGGGAAATTCTCAGGACACTAGAAATAGCACAAATATTTGGGAAAAGGCCCCATAAACACAGGAAACAAAAGCAAAAAAAGACAATGGGATTATATGAAATACAAAAGCTTCTGCACAATAAAGATAATAATCAATACAATGAAGAGACAATCAATGAAATAGGAGAAGATATTTGGAAACTACTCACAATATCCAAGAAATGGAGTCAACCTAACTGTCCATCAAGTGATGAATGCATTTAACAAATGAGGTGATATCTAGAATATATAAGGAACTCAAACAAATCAATAGCAAGTAAACAATTCCATTTGAAAACAGGTGAAGTCCTTCATAAATGTTTCTCAAAAGGATACATATAAATACTTGACAGGTATATGAAAAAATGTTCTGCATCACTCATTTTCAGGGAAATGCCAATAAAAATTGTAGTGTGATATCACCCTATCCCAGTTAGATGATTATGATCAGAGAGACAAGTTTTTTAAATGTCATTGAGGATGTGGAAAAAGGGGAATTGTTATATAGTTTTGATGGAAATGTAAATTAGTGTAGCTGTCACTGAAAACAATATGGATAATCTTCAAACAACTAAAAGTGGAACTATCGTATGATCCAGAAATCCTACCAATACCAGGTATATTTTACAAAGGTAATGATACCAGTATTTTAAAGTTATCTTCATTGCTATATTTTTTGAAACTCTATTCACAACATCCAAGAAATGGAGTCAACCTAACTGTCCATCAAGTGTTGAATGCATAAATAAAATCTGGTACATATACACATTGTAATACTATGCAATCATACAAAGAATGAAATCCTATTGGTGACAATATGGATAGAACTGGAGATAATTAATTACAATCTGCCAGGCACAGAAAGAACAGTACCACATAATCACATTAATATGTGCAGTCTAAAAAAGATCATCTCATAGAAGTAGAGAATATAGTGAGAGTTATATTTATAGTAGAGAATATAGTGAGGCTGAGGGGAGGGAAGATTGGACAGATTTTGCTTAATGGTTACTATGGTATAGTTAAGAAAATTAATTTTGTGTGTTCTGTTTTGCAGTAGAGTGACTATAGATAATGATACTTTTTTTATAAGAAGAAATTATTTTGAATGTTTTCACTATCAAAATGATAAGTATTTGAAAATATAGATGTGTTTATTGCTTTGCACTTTATATAACATATATCTAGGAAAACATCACATGGTACCCCAATAATATGTATAATTTTATGTATTAGTTAAAGTGTTTTTAAACATTTAAAATTAGTGAAATTATGTGAATATGTAACAAGAATAATCATTACCCCGACCTCATAAGGCTCATGATACGAATAAAATGGTTGTTTTAATGTGTCCTGACATGATTTTTAAGAATTTTGAAAAATGTTTCTTGAGTAAACTACATTTTAATTTCATTTAACTAAATGAATCAAAAAATTTAATTTGTTATTTTAGCATCTCTTTTTAATATGAAAATTTCTCTGTTAAAACAATAAATTATATTGTCATATCACCCATAAATCACTATATCTCTAGGTAATATATGCTTCTTTATTAATACAATCACTATCAATTTATAATATATTTTAATTTAACACTTCAGGGATAAGGTAAATCAAACACACAATTTACATAAAAAATAGTAAGAAAATAATTTATATTAATAAGTGAAATCTATTTAACTATATATTTCATTTCTATAAGTAGACCTGTGATTGCACACAGTATTTGTAAGTTCCTTATTTTGCTACATACTTTATCCTGGGACTCCAGACCAAATTTCAACGGGTCATATTTCATTACAGAGATAACTTAAAACTTCACTTACAGAATATATCAGTATAATGGTCTTGTCTGTATTGATGATTTTTGTTAATTTTTAGCATTACATAGAAGAACAAACAATAACACTTTTTGTCCTTTCTTCATCAAGTGGATCACTCTCCTAGTATTGGTGAAGAACTCAGTCCATAGCTTTAAAGCTAATTTTGCCCCTAGTCTTGGATTTAGAGACAGCCCTATTTGGAATTTTCTTGCATAAGCATACCTCAACAATCCCTTGGCAATATCAATTTTCAGCTTCCTCCATATCACCAAATGTTTTTACCAATGTCATTTCCAGTTGGTCATGATTAAGGTCTCTTGAATTATGGAAGAATAATTTTAGTTCTTTAAAATAAATTGGCATGACACTGGGTGCAGTGGTGCACTCCTGTAATCCCAGTGGTTCAGGAGGTTGAGGCAGGAGGATCATGAATTCAAAGCCAGCCTGAGCAAAATCAAGGCACTAAGCAATTCAGTGAGACCTTTTCTCTAAATAAAATACAACATAGGGCTGGGGATGTGACTCAGTGGTGAAGTACCCTGGAGTTCAATTCTGGTACCCCCCCAAAAAAATAAAATAAATTAGTATGACAAACACTTTCTTATTTTTTACTTTATAAATTTTGAAAAAAAAATTATGTTCAATTTTAAGTTAGATCAACGCATTTTATAAATTATATTACTATTTATTATTTAAATAATGCAAAGTATTTGACTAAATTCAACATCCTTCATGATAAAAACTGTCAACAAATCATAGAATGTACCTCAACATTATAAAGGCCACACATCACAATTCAATAGTTTCATAACACCTAACTTTTAAGACCAGTAATAAAACAAGGATGCCCATTCTTACCAATTCCAATATCATATAACTGGAAGTAACAGATAGAATAATTAGTCAAGAAAAAGACATGAGATATCTAAATTCCAAAGTAAATAAAATTGTCCCTCTTTTCAGATAACATGATCACATGAGCGCGCGCGCACGCGCGCGCACACACACACACACACACACACACACACACACCTCCCCTAAGGGACCCTACTAAAAAATTGTAAGAAGTAATAAATGAATTCAGTAAAGTTTCAGGACAAAATAGTCAACATAAAAATTAATTATATTAGTATAAACTAATAATGAACTAACTGAAAAAGAAGTTAAAAATGGTTCCATTTACAATAGCATTAAAGAGAAAAAAATAGAAAAAAAAAATTAACCAAGTAGGTGAAAAATCTCTACACTAAAATTTAGAATATATTGATGAAAGAAAACACAAATAAGAGGAAAGCTGCCCACATTCATGGAATAGAAGAACAGATATTGTTAAAATGTCCATACGACCCAAGTCAACCTATAGATGCAATGTAATTTCTATCAAAATTCCAGTGTTACTTTTTACAGAAACAACCACCAAAAATCCTCAAATTCATATGAAATTACAAAAGTCTCTGAATAGCCAAAACAATCTTAAGCAAAGAGAACAAAGACACATCATACTTCCTGATTTCAAATTATATAACAGCTATATTAGTCAAGACTGTATGGCATTTGCATTACAAAGATAAACCAACACATGTATAGTAAACTAATCTTTGAGAATGGCTGGCTGGAAGGATATACAAAATGAAAGGGATGGGGGAAAACACTGTAAATCACATATCTGATAAGGAGTTAACATCCAAAATGTATAAGGAACTCACACAACTCAATAGAAAAAAAAAAGAGCCAATTAAGAAATGTGTAACAAATCTTAACATACATTCTCCCAAAGAAGACATCTTTTGAATATGCCTGAAACATGTGTGTATCTGTGTTTGAAATTAATTAATTTATGTTTAATGATATTTTACTCCTTGATTTTGTCTTACAATAGTTGCTAAAGAAAATCTTAAGTCACCTATATTTACTCATGAAAAAGCTGCATTTGGGGGCTGAGGTTGTAGCCCTGTGGTAGAGCACATGCCTAGCATGTGTAGGGCAATGAATTTGATTCTCAGCACCACATATAAATAAATAAATAAATAGATGTCCTTCAACAACCATACACACACACACACACACACACACACACACACACTGCATTTGGTGGCACATGCCTAGAATCCCAGAGGCTTGGGAGGTTGAGGTCGGAGGAACAAGTTCAAAGCCAATCTCAACAACTTAGCGAGGACCTGAGCAAATGAGTGAGACTCTGTCTCAAAAATTTTAAAAATAAAAGGGATGGGATGTGGCTCAGTGGTTGAGCACCCTCTGATTCAATATGATATCCACCCCACCACCACCACCCCCCAGCAAACACCCAAACCCCAAACTACAAACAACCCCCAACACACAGTAAAAAATTGTAACAAATAGAATTACATCTTAAACTTCTAATCTTGTAAGATATAGTTTTGTTAATGAAAATTCATCACACTGTAATGGCTTTAGCAAATAAAAAAAGCGATTATTCCTAATTTAAATTGAATTTGGGTATCTTTTTACAATAGCTTTATTTTTTCAAAGTAAATTTTGTTGCACATATTTCAGGCATACAACAGGATGTTATAAGATACACATAGATACTAAAATAGTTATGGTAGAGAAAGCTTATATAAAGATTAAATATATAGAGATGGAAGATACTGTTACTGGTAAGTAGTAGGGGAGATGAGGAAAAACTGGTCAAAGAATACAAAATAGCAGACATGTTGGACAAAGAAATCTATACATCTAGTGTACAGCATAAGAACTGTAGTTAATACTTTGAAAATCGAACCTATTAAAAGTAACAAATCCATTGACAACAGCCTCTTATTCTATACATGAAAAGCATCATTCAAAGCTTGCAGCTATATTTAAGTCAGTATGATTTATAAAACAATCACAAATATTAAATTTAAGACCATCAAGTATTTTAAATTCCTATCAGATCATTTCAGTCTGAAAACAGATTACAAACTACTTAGGTGTGCTTAGCAATGTGTGATTTTAGTCAAATAATTTATTATTTTGAAACAAGTTTTCAATTTTATTTATTTATTGGTTTACTTTTTTCTATCACTTTTTGTTCTGTATGCTAATAGTCTGTTTAAACTTCTGTTAGTGAATATTTTGCTTTGAACACTGAGGTATTCAAGTGAATTATCCTGGAAATAGTAGTTAAGATAGTAAAAGTAAAGTGTACTATAGTCTTTTGAAGATGAGGAATTAAAACATCATCCTACTCATCTGGATGTCTTCTATTTGGTATTCCAAATCTACTTTTCATCTTGTCATCCTACTCTGCACTACAGGAGGGTGACCTGTTGGGGCTGCAACCATCATTTGGCTTCATTTTGGCTTTGACAATTGAGGGTACTGGAAGATCGAACACCCATGGCTAGGAAAGTGAGAGAATGAGATCAGATTTTTTTTCCTGGTCCTTCCTTACAGATCTGCTTAAGTTGATTGTAACCCCCAAGCCTTGGTTGCTCTTGGTAGTTGCCCTTCTCCACACCTCTCTCTAAAGAGATGGAAATTTCTTCTTACCCTCATCCTTTAGGCATGGGGGTAGTAACATTATACTTCATAGTACTTGTGCTTTACATATATATGTCCACACCTTTATAAATAGGCCTTCCATTAAATACTCCTCAAATGTACCAATTTAAATATTTAATCTTTTTTCAGACTTAATATAATCTACTATCCTAGTTATTGAAACTGAGTTTATAAGGAACTGGCTTAGCGTTTTTTAAAAAAAAGTTGTAGATGGACACAATACATTTTATTTTATTTCATTTGTTTTTTATGTGGTGCTGAGGATCAAACCCAGTGCCTCACACATGCTAGGTGAGTTCTCTATCACTGAGCCACACCTCCAGCCTCTGGTTTAGCTTTTAATGGGGTGGTTAATGAGAAGTAACTCACTGTTTTTAATATAAAATCTTGCAGAGAGTGAAATTCTGACTAACAGATCTCAAAGTGTTAATATAAAAATATGGGGTCAGTGTAAAAGAACCTAGGGTGATTGTATATTCAAAAATGCCTCAAGATCCAACTTTGAAATATACTGATAATTGGAACTAACTTAAGAACCAATAAAGCCGGGCCTGGTGGCACATGCCTGTAACTCAGTGGCTCTGGAGGCTGAGGCAGGAGGATCATGAGTTCAAAGCCAGCCTCAGGAAAAGCAAGGTACTAAGCAACTCAATGAGACCCTGTCTCTAAATAAAATACAAAATAGGGCTTGTGGATATGGCTCAGTGGTAGAGTGCCCCTGAGTTCAATCCCTGGTTACCCCCCCCCCCCAAAGAAGAGTCAATAAACAGGCGAGCAACAATTTTTTTAAAAAAAGAGTCATTTCTATCACATCCATTGTTGGCCAGATTCATAATAGGGTACTCGGAACTACAGGTAGCATATTAAGAAGGAGAGAAGTTTATATTCACTTCTTAGGTCTTATTCTCATAGCTTTGATTTCCATATAAGCAGTGTTTCTTAAATATAGATGCTTGTTGTCTACTCTATTGAACGTGACACTACAGAATCCAAATACTTATTCATCTCTCCATTTCAATATTTAATAACTGTCTCCTATATAATATGTGAAAGTTATTTACTTTGCAAGACTCTCACTCCTGAGTCATTTGAAGTTTTCTAATTGCCCAGGTAAACATTTCTGACATTATAATTAATCCTTTCTTTTATCCCCCACATTCATTTCATTATAACAACCCGTTGGTTCTGCCTTCAGCTTATATTCAGAAGATGAGCATTTCACATCATTTCCAGAATTAATACCCTAGATATTATGATCATCTAGTATTTCTCCTATTGCCAAATCTGCCTCATATCCTGCCCTTGACCCCACAGAAGTGACTTTCAAGCCATCAACCAGAGAGCATTTTAAAACATGAACATATCATGATTTAATATCTTAAGATAACTTGTTACATATTCTAAATATAGGGACATATCAATACTTCATAAGTTATATAATTAACCTGAAGAAAATTTACATATATGTAAATATAAATATATGAATATAAATATACATGTATATGTGTGTGTGTGTGTGTGTGTGTGTGTAAATATATATAAATCTTCATAGAATAGGTGGTGAGAATTCAAAATGACATTGCCAGTTTAGGAGGCAATTTATCAGTTTAGTACAAAGTTAAACACAATCTTACATACAACCTTGCAATCGTTCTCAGTATTTACTCAAGTTGAAAATATGTGTTCACACAAAAACATACCCATGAAACAGTTACAGGAGCTTTAGTCAGAAATGTCCAAACTTGAAAGCAACCAAAATGTCTTTCAGGTGGTGAATGGATAAACTCTGATACTACTATATACTGGAATATTATTTAGGGACAAAAAGTGAACTTCAAGGCATAAAAAGGAATTTTGAATAAATACTGCTAACTAAGGAATGAACAAGTCAAGGCTATTATATAACTATATTATATTCTGGAAAAGTTAAAACTATAGAGACAATGAAAAGATCAGTGGTTACCAGCAATTCAGGATGGGGGTGGGGGAGGAAGGGACTGATGAATCAATAGAGCACAGTGATATTTAGGACAACAAAATTATTTTGCATGATACTGTAATGGTGAATACATGTCATTTTACATTTGTCAAAATCACCAAAATGTACAATACAAAAAGTGAGCTCTAATGCATATTATGGACTTTAGTTAATAAAAAAAAAATTAGTATCTTGGGCTGGGAATGTGGCACTCGCCTGGCATGCGCGGGGTGCTGGGTTCGATTCTCAGCACCACATAAAAATAAAGATGTTGTGTCCACAGAAAACTAAAAAAGAAATATTAAAAATTCTCTCTCTCTCTCTCAAAAAAATTAGTATCTGCTAAATGTTAAGAAATTAACCATGGTAATATAGGATGTTAATAGTAGAAAAAATAATTTATTTTGTGTATTTTAGGACATGATCAATTTTGTTCTTCTGCAAATTTAACATTAAACTGGCATATTTGATTTGTAGGGAAGTAGGCTAGGAATTAACAATTTTGCATACTTTAATTCAGGCCCTTACTACCTTATAAGTGATAAATTCTAACAGTCTCTTAATTTATTTTCCTTTATTAGACATTCCCATTTCTTGGTCAATGCAAATAGCATAGATAATTAAGTTTTCTAAATCATTGCTTTTCATTTGTCACACAATACGCAAAGACCTTTAATATCTTTCTATTGCTCATAGAATGAATTTCAAACTTTTTAGCATACCGCTCAATCTCTCCTTTGACTATTTCTCACCTACACTCTAAAATGAACTGCTTCTACTGATGTTTTAAGAACAATTTTCTAAGGAAACTGGTTTATTAATTCTAATTTCCATATTTACTTCCTTTTGGCTACACTTAAAGTAATAAAATATCTGCAACAATAGCTCTGCCAATTACAACTTGTGATATTGATCAGCATTTTTTTAAGCCCTTAGAGCATCAGTTTCCTTACTTGAAAAACATCTATGAGAATATGTAATTTTAGGATTGCTGTAATATATATTTCAATACTGTCCTCTCTGGTTCTATTCCTATGAAACAAACCTGGGATTCAACTTCTGTATAAATTTCTCACTCCTTCTGCCAGCGCAGAGATATTTAAGTTTCTGTGGCATGGCAGTATGTATCAAATCTGACTCTTGAGTAGTATTACTTGTCTTTGCATTAATAAACTCATTCTATAAATGATGCATGATGCTGACTGATCTGGAAGTAAGCCTACAGATATGAATATGATATGGCTACTGTCCTAAAATATTTACCATCTAATTGGAAGAGACAAAATGTATTATAGGATAAAGTCCTTGATGGTAGGGTACATGTCTGGTTATTATAAGAAATTACTAGTCCTAGCCAGGTCTGGTGGTGCACGTCTATAATCCCAATGGCTCAAGAGGCTGAGGCTGGAGGATCGAGAGTTCAAAGCCAGCCTCAGCAACTTAGCAAGGCAGTTACCAACACTGTCTCTAAATAACATATTTTTTAAAAGGCAGGGGATGTGGCTCAGTGATGCCCCTGGGTTCAATCCCCAGTACCAAAATAATAATAATAATAAAAATAGTAGTTCTAAAACTTTCCACCATGCTTTGTAATTACCCAACACTAAATAGAGATTTACTTATGATAATATACAGAAAAATGTGAAATGGGAATTGGTAAAATAGCCAGGATCATACTTAAAGAAATAAAGCATTCCAATTAACATTTAAAGAAAAGACCACATTTCTTAAAAATTACTAGTTTTATTTTCTTTTCCTCATAGTATAATCTAGGCTTCCATTTATTTTCATTTGTAAAGGATCAGCTAAGAAAAAACCTACAATACCTATGACAACAAGGACCAAAGTTAAAAAACAATCCATTTTTCAGTGATATACATTTACTATCTGTATCTTTTCTTAAAAAATATTTCTTAGTTGTTGATGGACCTTTATTTTATTTATTTGTATGTGGTGCTGAGAATTGAACCAAGTGACTCATGCATGCTAGGCAAGTGTGCTACAACTGAGCCACAACCCCAACCTCTACTATCTGTATCTTGCTACTGTAAAGATCTCTTAAATTTATTTGGTGCTTGATGGTTTATAAAGTAGTTTCAATGATGTAATCTTATATATTTTTTTCACTCAAATAACAATGAGAACTACTATGTGTAATTTTTCCTGAAACAGATACATTCTGGCATACATATTTTCCAGCTTTCTCCAAACCAATTGTATAAACAGCTAATATTATTGACTATGTCCTAAGGTGGAACTAGGGAAATACTAACACAAAAATCTCACTCATCATCATGCTTAATCACCAACCAATGTTACCCAATCTGTTTAGTATTGTTTTGCCAAAAAAAAAAAAAACCCAGAAAATAAAATACCATGTAGCTGAGTGAATGTGCAATTTAACAATCAAGGTATATGCTTATTTGTTTATTTTGTTTTGGTTATTAAAAATCTCAGTGAGATTTAAAATATAATTCCAATGACTCACTACTTGGTTTGCAACTTTCTTTCTGTTTCTCTTCAACTACAAGGGAAAGAGACAACTTAGGGAATGGGAGAAAATACTTGCAAATTATACATCTGACAAGGGAGTAATATCCAAAATATATGAAGAATTAAACTCAATAGCACAAAATAAATCCCACAAATAATCTGATTAAAAATAGGAAAATATTAACAGACATTTCTCAAAGAAGAAGTAAAAATGACTAGTAAGTTAATGAAAAATGCTCAATATCCCTAATCATCAGAGCAATGCAAATAAAAATCAAAATGAGATATCACCTCACCCCAGTTAGATTGGCTACTATCAAAAAAGACAAAAGATAAAAAGTGTTGATAAGGATATAGAGAAAATGGAATTTTTATAAACTGATGGTAAGGATATAAATTAGCTCAATCAGTATGGAAAATGGTATAGACGTCCTAAAAAATTAAATACAGAACTGCCGTATGATCCAGCATCCACTACTGGCTATACAACCATGGGAAATGGCTATATTCCCATATTTACTGCAATGCTATTTATATTTATCAAGGTATGGACTCAATCTAAGAATTGACATATGAATTAATAAAGATAAGCGGATACATATATACAATGGAGTACTATTTAGCCATAAAAACAATGAAATCCTGTGATTTGTGAAAACATGAATGAACCTGGATGTTATCATGTTAAGTTAAATAAGCCAAGCACAGAGACACACCATATATTATTATTTATATTTGGAATCTATAAGAGTTGGCCTCATAGAAGTAGAGTATAATGGTAGTTATCAGAAGCTATGGTCAAAGTATAAACAGTTACAATAAAGAGGAATAAGTTCAAGAGATCTATTGTACAGTATATTGTAATTAATTGCAATATATTGTATTCTTAAAAAATGCAAAGCATACAGATGTTAAATGTTCTCACATCAAAAATAATATGTGAAGTGTCATATCTGTTAAATAGCTAGACTTAATCATTTCACAATGTACAATATACTTTAAAACATCATGTTGAATATGATAACTATATACAATGTTATCTGTCAATTTTGAAACAAAAATATCATAGCATACCATCTCAGAAACTTTAAGACTTCTCAATTAATTTTAAAATAAAATCTAAATCTCTTAATAATATATATGATCCTTAATGATGTTTTCTGCCTATCTTTGACCTCTTCAACCTTGCCCTTTCCTTAGTTCTCTCCAGTCATGTCATCTTCCTTCCTTTCCCTCACTCTACTGCAATCGCTATACAGGAAGACAGTTTGCCCCTCGGCCCTGTGGCTTCCTCAATCACTTCATGCATACCTTTGTTGAAACATTGCCCACTGGAGGACCTTCTTTACAATCCTCTCTAAATAGCTAAATAGACAGCTAGATATAGATGTAGATACCCTATATGGGTAAAATTATAAATGTAAATATAGATCTTCATCTACTATATTACCATCATTAGATTATGAAGTATGAGTGATGGACTTTCAGGTTTTTTTCTTTGACTATTATTATGCTTAAGACAACTTCTGACACATAACAGTAACAAAAATATTAACTGAATAAATTAGCATAATCATTTTATATGTGGGGGCAGGTAGGGGAGGTTTTTAAAGAAATAGAACTTTCAAAGTCTAACACTTGTTTTTCCATTCAGTTCCCTTTGGGTAACAGAAGCAGTGAACTCAATTTAGAAGCTAGAATGACAGTCAGACACAGTGAAAGTGTTGGACTTCTACAGATAAAATAATCCTTTATGGGTCTCTGATTTCGAGTCATCCAGCTGAGAGATGATCAGCAATTGAGTTGCAGCAATGGCAAAGGAACTGACATGTGGAGGATGTATGAAGAAGGCTGAGAAAAATTTAAAGTCTGACAATAAATGAGATGTAGAGGGTGAGGGGTAAAATTAATTAATAGGACCAAACTTTTTATTCTAGGAATTTGGGTCCGTAGGGGTAAAATTATGCCTTTACCTTCATCAGGAAACTCCTTCTTTCTCCTTAACAACAATATTGCCTTAGCACTGAGATTAGCAATACTCCTCAAAACTAAGCATTGCATAGTAGAAATGATACTAATATGATGAACCACAATGGCAAATGATCTGACTGAGAACACTATAACATAAAACAGAGATGAGGGAAAACCCTAAAATTAACTCTTAAAGATAAGGCAATTAATGTATCAAAAATGGATATGAGGGCATTTAAAATCCTAACTACTGAATTCATTTTTATTTGGAAACCTTTGTTTAAACATGGGTTGTTACTCCTTAGCAGCCATTTGTGTTTACTAGACAATAATTTCTATTCCAACAGACTTACATGCTGTGTAAGGAAATAAAATAATTATGGAGTCCCGTGAACTAGAATTAGTCTGTTTTACATTAGAAGGCAATGGTTTAAGATTTAAACTACTAACCAATAGTTTAACCTATGATTTCTTATATCACTAATTAAGATATTTTTATGCAATGAAGTGAGGGAATTTCACAGCCAATGGTTCTCAAATTTTATCGTGTATCACAATCACCTAGGGAGCTTGTTAAAACACAGATTACTGGGCCCCAACTTCTGAGACTGATTCAGTAAGTCTAAGTCAGTAAGTGTAACACATTTCCTAAATAATGGTGATGCTGCTGGTCTGGGGCTTTACTTTGAGAATCACTGTCATAAAGTCATATTTCTCTGTCACCAGAGAAAGTATTCTTTAAAATATTAAAATTTATATCCACATGTAGTATAATAGCTTTGAGACTAAAATATCCCTTCATCCTTGTCATTGCCAGTAGGGCAATTTCACACTCTCCTGAATGTCTAAGAGATGCAATCCTTGGATGAAGTGTTAATTAACCAAATCACTAGTGAGACAGAGAAAACAAGGAAAGAAGAAGCAAAGAAATATAGTTTGTAAGTCTGTGTCCTAGAAATATATCTAGCTTTTATAAAAGGAATGTTTTTAGACAATCAACTGAATTCTTATTCTCCACATCTGTTGACAATCTCTAAAATGGTCAGGTCAGGCTTGATGGTTTAGCCTCAGGGAGTCAAGCTAAAAGGAGAGGAAAAAAAATGATCTCTAGGCAATTTCTCCAAATGTTTATGCTAATCATGAGCTGCTTCCCTCACATTTAAATATAATTTCAAGTTTCACTGATTCTTTTTGCTAATATTAAGGGTTTTAAAAAATTATTTTAACAAGTAAGCAAATCTCAAAACCTGTGTCATTTTTGTAACTTAAGCAGTCCATTGTATAAGAGATTGTTTTTACTGCATGAGACATTTGTTCCATGCTGAATTCATTAGAATATGCTAATATTTCCACAAATGATTAAAGGTTATTTTTCATTAAAATAGTCCCTATAATACATTTGTAAACATCATCTCTACAAACAAAAGAAAATAAGACCAACTCTTTTTCTCCCAAAAAGCTTTCCAATGATGAAGCTTTCATGAGTCCTGTGGCAGTACCTAAGAACAATGCCTGGGACACAGTAGGCACTTCATATGCTTGCTTGATGATTGACTGTATGTTTAAAATTGGTTGATAGTGTATTAACTATTATCGATCTTATTATCACACATTTTCACCCGAATTGAATAAATTAAAACAATGTCTATACATGGAAAATAGCTGTACAGGGTGGTCTAATAATTCTTCAGCAAAATAGCAGTGTATAAATTTGAGTGGTATGGCTGATTCTCATACAGGTGTAAATATAATATGAGATTAATTTCACAAAAATATATTGATCAAGATCCTCAGAGGATATTTATATACTTTTACTTTAGCAGGTTAGAGATTGTTAGAATTAAAATCTAAAATGAGCAATTAGACTTTTCCTACCCTATCTTAAGTTTCAACTATACAGTGTTTTTTCCTTAGCAATACTTTATTAGTATTTCATGCTGGTGCAGGAGACAGGGTTATCATAGACAGTGCCAAACTTCATAAGTGTTATTAGAAATGTGAGCACATTAAGGAGAAGAAAAAGAAATGGAGGGTTATCTAAGAAGTCCTGTGCTTCCAAATGCTCATTAAACTACTTCAGAATCACTATTAATAAAATTGCAATCCATGTTCTTCAATATAAAAAAAATTATATTGAAAGTGAATGGATTATTAGATTCTTCAAGCAAAAGGCACTGAGTGGTTGAATGGTTCAAAAAAGCAAGACTTTATTATATTATGCCTATAAGAGACTCAATTCACCTATAAGGACACATGTGAGATTGAAAGTGAAAAGATAGAGAAAAGATATACCATGTAAATGGAATGCACAAATGGGCAGTAATAAATAAACTTACATACTATAAAATAGAATTTTAGCCAATAACTGTAAAATTAGACCAGGAAGATCATTATTAAATTATGAATGAGTCAACCCACCAAGAGGACATAATTACAAATACATATATAAACATTGGAGCACCTACATGCATAATGTAAATATTGATAGACCTGAAGGGAGACATCGGCTATAATATAATCATAGTAAGAGACTTCCACAGTCCTTTTCAGCAATGGAGAGATCATCCACACAGAAAATTAATAAGGAAACACTGAACTTAAATTACACTTTATACTAAATACAGATAATACACATATACAGAACATCCAATAGCATTAGAATACCCATTTTTCTCAAGAAAACATGGAACATAGTTCAGGATAGATTATGTTTTAGGTCAAAACCAAGTTTGAATAAAGTTACGAATATTGAAATAATATCAATTATCTTTTCTAACTCTAATGATATAAAACTAATCATCAATAAGAGCAATTTTGAAAAAAATACAATACATGAAAATTAAACATGTTCCTGACAAAATAATGAATCAATGAAGAAATTAAAAAGGAAATTAAAAAATATTTTGAGAGAAAATAAAATGGAAACACAACATGCCAGAACCATATTTGGTGCAGCAAAAAGAGTTCTCAGAGGGAAGTTTAATGGTGTTAAAAATAATTATATGAGCTGGGTCTGTGGCTCAGTGGTGAAGTGCTTGCCTGGCATGCGTGCAGCACTGGGTTTGATCCTCAGCACCATATACAAATAAGTTCATAAAAATAAAGGACCACTCACAATTAAAAATCTTTTTAAAAAGAATTATATATCCAAATGTAGACCAATGCAATTAGACCTTATATCCCATTATATAAAAAATTAACTCAAAAATATTAAAAACTAAAATGTTAGGATGTAAAAATTGTAATACTTTTAAAAGAAGAAAACAATGGAAGTGCTCTGTGACATAGATCTTAGCAACAAGTTTTTGAATGTGAACACAAAAGCAAAGTACACAATGGGATTGCACCAAACTGAAATGCTTTTGCATGTAAAAGGTAATTATCATCAGAACGAAGAGATAACCAACGGATTAGGAGAAAAATTTGTAAATAATACATCTAAGAAAGTATTAATATTCAAAATATATAAGGAACCCAAACAACTTAGTAATAAAACAAATAACCTGATTTAAAAATGGGCAGTGGATCTAAATAGAAATTTCTTAAAAGAAGATATAAAAATAACCAAAAAATAAATGAAAAAATGCTCAATATAATTAATCTTCAGAAAATATAAAATAAAAACCACATGAAATACCACCTCACACCCATCAGAGTGGCTATTACCAATAAGACAAATGCTGGAAAGAGTGTGAAAAATAGGGAAACCTTGCCCACTGTTGGTGAGAATGGAAATTGGTATAGCTGTTATGGAAAATGCATGGATATTCCTAAAACTATTAAATATAAAACTACAATCTGATCCTGCAGTCCCATTATTGAATATATATCTAAATGAAATAAGTATCTTGGTATTTGAATGACCATGTTCATAATAGCTTATTCACAACATTTAAGATATGAAATCATTCTAAGTATCTGTTAGTGGATAAATGGATAGCAACAATTTGATCTATCTACTTACCTATACATTCATATAGAGGAAAGATGGTCAGTCACTTAAAAAAGAAATTCTGACATTTGTGATGACAAGGATAAACTTGGAAGACATTGTATAAAATGATATAAACCAGGCACAGAAAGACAAATAGTCTATTAATTTACATGTAGAATCTAAAAGAAAATGTTGAACTCATAGCAACAGAGAGTAGAAAGGTGGTTATTAAGGGCTGGGGGTGTTGGAAGATATTGGTCAAATAATTCAAAACTTCAGTTAGGAAGAATAAATTCAAGAGATCTATTGTACAACACAGTGATAGTAATTACTAACAATATACTGTATTCTAAAAATTGCTCAGAGTTTTTAAGTGTTTTGACCTTATAAAATAGTAAGTGAGGTAATTCATATTTAATTAAATTAGCCATTTCATATGTGTGCATATTTCAGAAAACTTTACATGATGTGTGTGTACATATATGTGTGTGTATATATATACATAACACACACATACCCTTTTATTTGTCAATTAACAATAATTTGCTTTTAAAGTTATTATTTTAAGACTTCAGGTTCAGGCTCTCAAAGTAATTCTCTGGCAGAAACAATGTTTATGTTCAAGACTATAGGCAAATCATAAAGTGAAAATATACAAAATATATAATTGGAATTTCTGGTAATGAAAGTATAGATTGGGCTAATTGAGAGTATATATTTAAAAAAAATCTTAGAAGGTCATGACAAGTGGGTAATACTAGTCAATAATGAGAATTTGTGTGAAAGCTTTAAATAAAGAAGAATACAAAATGTTTGTGATATATGTAACAAGATTTAGAAGCAATTACTAACCAAGAATATCATGAATATACTAAATAATTCAGGTTGTTTGGGAAACCTATGAAATAAATTAAAAGAATTCACAACTAGAAAGCCTGCACTACAGAACATTCTCAGCAAAATATCCCATGAAGATGAAATGAAAAGTGAAAATAAGCAAAGGGAAGAACTACACTAAAGGAATAGTCTGTCAAAGAAGAAACTAATTCAAATTAAAAAACAGAATTAAACCAAAATGACTGGGAATACAAATCATATTTCAATAATAACTTTGAACAAAAATGGCCTAAACTCATCAATCAAAAGACAAATAATGACCAATTGGATTAAAAAACACGACCCACAATACGCTGTCTCCAAGAGACTCACCTCATAGGAAAAAACACACACAGACTGAAGGTGAAAGGATGGGAAAAAAACACATCATTCACATGGATCTTGCAAACAAGCAGGGGTTTCTATACTCATAGCAGACAAAGTAAGTCAAAGTTAATCAGAAGGGACAAATAAGGACATTTCATACTGCTTAAAGGAATTATACATCAACAAGACATAATGACTATAAATATTTATGCCCCAAACAATGGAGCATCTACATATATCAAACAAATTCTTTTCAACTTCTATAATCAAATAGGCCACAACACAATAATACTGGGTCACTTTAACACACCTCTCACCACTGGATAGATGTTCCAAACAAAAATTAAATAAATAAATTATAGAACTAAATAATACAATCAATAAGTTAGACTTAACAGACATATATAGGATATTTCACTCAGTAATGTCTGAATACACATTCTTCTCAGTGGCATAGGGATCCTTCTCTAAAATAGACCATATCACAAAGCAACTCTTAGCAAATACAAAAAAAATGGAGATAATACCTTGTATCCCATCAGGTCATAATGGAATAAAATTAGAAATGAACAATAGAATAAAAATAGAAGCATGAGGGCAGGAAAGATGGTAGAATGAGATGGACATCATGACCCTAGGTATATGTATGACTGCACATATGGTGCAATGCTACATCATGTACAACCAGATAAATGAAAAGATGTCCTGCAATTGTGTACAATGAATCAAAATGCATTCAGTTGTCATATACACCTAATTAGAATAAGTAAATAAATTTTAAAAAGAGAAGCTACTCTAACACCTTGAGACTAAATAATATGGTATTGAACAACATATGGATAGCAGAAGAAATCAGGGATGAATTTAAAACAATACTTAGAAGTAAATTAGAATAGCGACACAACATATCAAAATCTCTGGCATACTATGAAGGCAGTTCTAAAAGGAAAGTTATTTGAACTGAGTGCAGTATTTAAAAGAATAGAAAGTCACCAAATAACCTAACATTACGTCTCAAAGCCCTAGAAAAAGAACAAATCAACACCCAAAGAGTAGAAATAATTAAAATCAGAGCTGAAACCATTGAAATTGAAACAAAAAAAAAAAAACAATTCAAAAAGTTGACAAAACAAAAAGATAGTTCTTTGAAAAAAATAAATAAAATTGATAAACCCTTAGCCATGCTAATGAAGAGAAAGAGAGAAAACACAAATTACTAAAATTCATGATCAACAAGGAAATATCACAACAACACTACTAAAATACAAACAATAATTAGAAATTATTTTGAAAATTTATACAATAAAATAGAAATCATGATGACATTGACAAATTTCTAGAGACATACGACCTACCCAAACTAAATCAAGAGGACATAAACAATTTAAACAGAGCAATTTCAAGCAATGAAATAGAAGGTATTATCAAAACCCCAGGACCAGAGAGATTCTTGTCCAAGTTCTATAAGACCTTCAAAGAAGAATCAACACCAATACGCCTTAAATTATTCAATAAAATAGAAAAAGGGAACTCTCTCAAACTCACTCTATGAAACTAGTATCACCCTGATTAAAAAAAAAAAAAACAGACAAAGACACATCAAAGAAAGAAAACTTCAGACCAATATCCCTGATGAACATAGAAGCAAAATTTCTCAATAAAACTCTGGCAAATTGAATACAAAAACATATTAAAAGATAATGCAGCACATGTAATCAAGTGGGGGTTCATCCCAGGGATGCAAGATTGGTTCAACATATAGAAATCAATGAAGGTTATTCATCACATCAGCAGACTTAAAGACAAGAATCACATGAGAATGTCAATAGATACAGAAAAAGCATTTGACACAATATAGCACCCTTCATGCTCCAAACACTAGAAAAACTAAGGATAGTAGGAACATATCTTAACATTTTAAAAGCTATATATGCTAAACCCAAGGCCAACATCATTTTAAATGGAGAAAAATGGAAAGCATTCTGTCCAAAAACTAGAACAAGACAAGGATGCCCTCTTTAACTACTTTTATTCAATACTGTTCTTGAAACACTAGCCAGAGCAAGTAGACAGAAGAAAGAAATTAAAGGGGTATGAATAGGAAAATAAGAATTCAAACTATCCCTATTTGCCAATGACATGATTATATATTTAGAAGAACCCCAAAATTCCACCAGAAAACTTCTAGAACTCATAAATGAATTCAGCAAAGTATCAGGATATAAAATTTACACCCATAAATATATTGTGCTCATATATATTAGTAATGAATCCACTAACAGAGAAATTAGGAAAACTACCCCATTCACAATAGCCTCAAAAATTAAAATATTTGGGAATAAATCTAACAAAAGAGGCAAAAGGCCTCTACTATGAAAACTACATAACACTAAAGAATGATACTGAAGAAGCCCTTAGAAGATGGAAAGATCTCCCATGCTCTTGGAAAGGCAAAATTAACATTGTCAAAATGGCCATACTACCAAAAGCATTATACAGATTTAATGCAATTCCTATTAAATCCCAATAACATTCTTCATAGAAATAGAAAAAAAACAATCATGAAATTCATTTGGGGAAATAAAAGACCAATAATCAAAGCAATCTTCTATAAGAAGAGTGAAGCAGGAGGCATCACAATACTAGACCTGAAATTATGCTACAGAGCTCTAATAACAAAACCAGCATGATATTGGCACCAAAACAAGACATGAGACCAATGGTACAGAATAGAATACATAGAGGCAAACCCACATACATACAGTTATCTCGTACTAGACGAAGGCACCAAAAACATACATTGGAGAAAAAATGGCCTCTTCAACAAATGGTGCTTGGAAAACTAGAAATGCATGCATAGCACAATGAAATTAAATCCTCTCACTCTACACAAAATTCAATTCAAAGTAGATCAAGGACTTAGGCATTAGACCAGAGACCCTGCACTTAATAGAACAAATAACAGGCCCAAATCTAATCATGTCAGCTTAGATACTGATTTCCTTAACAAAATTCCTAAAGCACAAGAAGTAAATTCAAGAATCAACAAATGAGATGGTATAAAACGAAAAGCCTCCTCAGAGCAAAGGAAACAATCAAGAATGTGAAGAGAGAGCCTACAGAATGAGACAAAAATCATTGCCACCTACACCTCAGTTAGAGCACTAATCTCCAGGATATATAAAGAACTCAAAAAACTTAACACTAAAAAGACAAATAACCCAATCAATAAATAGGCAAAGGAACCTAACAGACCCTTCAGAGAAGAAGAAATACGATAAGTCAAGAAATATATAAAAATGCTCAACATCTCTGGCAACTGGAGAATTGGAAATTAAAGTACACTGAGAATTCATTTCACTTCAGTCAGAATGCCAGTTATCAAGAATAAAAGCAACAATAAGAGTTGGCGAGGATATGGAAAAAAAAAGGTACATTCATACATTGCTAGTGGAACATCAAATTGGTGCAACCACTTTGGAAAGCAGCATGGTGATTCCTCAGAAAACTTGGAATGCAGCCACCCTTTAACTCAGTTATCCCACTCCTCAGTATATAGCCAAAGGACTTAAAATCAGCATACTATAATGATGTGGCCACATCAATGTTTATTGCAGCTTAATTAACAATAAAAAAGCTATGGAACCAACCTAGATGCACCTCAACAGATTAATGGGTAAAGAAAATGTGGTATATATACAGAATGGAATATTACTCAGACATAAAGAAGCATAAAATTATGGCATATGCTTGTAAATGAACTTGAGACATAAGTCAATCCCAAAAAACAAAGGTTGAATGTTTTCTCTGATATCTGGATGCTAACTCACAGTAAGCAGTGGGGTAGGAAACAATAGAAATACTTTGGATTAGACAAAGAGGAATGAAAGGAGGGGGATGAGAATAGGAAAGATAGTAGAATTAATCAGACATTACTATCCTATGTGCATATATGATTACATGACCAATGCAATTCTATACCACATACAACCAGAAGAATGAGAAATTATACTCCATATATGTATAATATGTCAAAATACATTCTACTGCCATGTATAAGTAACAAGAATAAATAAAAAAGAAAATGAGTTCCTCATAATTAAAACTGACTTCCTTAGTCTCAGTGAAATTATTATATTTTATCTTCATAATTAGTATTGTATTTGTCTTGATAATGAAGTACAACTAAATTCTATATGTAAAGTTATGGAATGCATATTTGTCAAAATGGTTAATTTGTAATGGGTTTTGCTTTGAGTTTTGGTATTTTCCCCCATTTACAGGGCACCATCAAACATTATACTCTCTTGAGTATCACAATTCAAATTGTTCACCCTTTTCTGACTGGAAAACCATCACTAGAGGTGGTCATTCATACATACTGTATTAAATTGCACAAGAGTTCCAAAAACATGAATCTAGGGAGGCACACAGTTTATTATTCTGTGAACATTACCTCCAAAGACAGCTGTGCAAATAAAAATGGAAAACTTGGGCTGGGGATGTGGCTCAAGCGGTAGCACGCTCGCCTGGCATGCATGCGGCCCGGGTTCGATCCTCAGCACCACATACAAACAAAGATGTTGTGTCCGCCGAAAACTGAAAAATAAATATTAAAATTCTCTCTCTCTCTCTTTAAAAAATACATAAATAAATAAATAAATAAGTAAATAAATAAAAATAGAAAACTCCTTATCAACTGATCAAACCAGAATTTATTTTTTGGTAAAGCACATTTCCAGAGAAATACAAGGAACCAAAAGACCAATGAAAGCAAAATTCATTGCCTATGAACATGGTGCCAATGAATAAAAATGACAGATTCACAGAAATCTCTATAGTTATTTGTTCCTATACTTCATCAAAGGTTGGACTTAAGGGAATGTTGTACTTTAAGTAACCTGTCTGCCAATGTCATATTAAATTCTGTTTTGCAGAGTACTTAGTGTCATAATGTTATAGTACTGACCCCTTTTCTTGCTATTTAACCTCTAATATTTAAAAATAGTCTCTTTCTTCCTTAACTCTCTCCCCTAATATTAGGCCACCCTACTTGTATTGCCATATAAAACTGCTACACTTATTGATATATATGTGTGTATATATGTACATATATATGACTTTATTTAAATTTAAATTTTGAATTTCCCAAGGATAGTGCCTATGCCTCAGTACCTGGCACATAATGAGCACCAAATAAATGCTTATTATAGAAGGATCTCTTGAGTAATCTGAGCATAAACATAATTATTTTCATAAGTCAACAGGTCTTATTGACTACAAGGTATGCACAAGATATGTTGCTAGGCATTAAGATACAAACATAAAGAGAAATATTTCCATCCTTCTTTGTTTTCTAATCTGGTTTGGGAGACATATACAAAAATATGCACTTTTGTACAGCATAATAAATGATGAATAAATTTATGCATAAGGCATTACGGGAACCCAGACTGGGAACATTCAGTTTTGTTTTAGAAATATTCTTTGGGCATGAGATATGGGATGGATTTGAGAAGAGAAAATAGGGCGCATGTATGAGAGAAGATCATAATTTTCCTCCAAATTTCCATGCTTCCTTGAGGAAAGATTGCTTAATTTAGTATTTTCCATGAAAATGCTGTGTGTGTGTGTGTGTGTGTGTGTGTGTGTGTGTGTGTGTGTGATGCTGGGGTTGGACCCAGGGCCTTGTGCATGCAAGGCAAGCACTCTACCAACTGAGCTATATCCCCAGCACCTGAATCCTCTATCTTAACTATCAATGTCTCATATCTTTGCCAAACTCCCATGTCTCTGCTTTTATTACTCTTTCTTCCCAACACCTACACTTTTCCCAATTTTCACTGTATCTTCTCCACATTTACAAAGGAAGGTATGTGATTCTTTGCCACCTATTAGGTGTAAGCAAGTGGATGATGACAAAAGAAACTCTTTGAATATTAAACACATTGATTTATATGGAAAATTTAGTGTGATGCCTGTGGTACTGAATGCTCAGAAATATTTTCTATTTTTATGAATAATCCTATTGGAATGAAATATAATATCTCATTTCAATATTAGAAAGCAAGAGACAATTTGAAGATGTTGGCTTCAAAGAAAGCTGTATTCTAAGACTCGCCATGGCTTGGGACCAAAGCAGCAGATGTACAGCTTCTCAGTGAGGTGGGTGAAAAAATTCTTTCACTAAAATTTAATACTGGACATTCAAAGTGGCTTAGGGACTCCGAAATTTGGGTACAATAAACAAAGAATAAGGAATATATTGGAGCTGACCCAGCTGCCATATAGGTACTGAAAGTGGTGGCCAGAGTGGTGCCCATTCACCACAGAGGGAGAAAACCGATTTGGTATGAAAAAATCTGAGATCAAAAAAGCTGTCTAAACTTAGCTGATTCAGAGGCTGCAGTGGACACTGGTGCTTGAAAAGTGTGCTATGTATCTCAACTAGCCATGGAGAGCTGAGGTGGAGCCACCTTGGGGCAATCTCTCTGTAACAGCAGCTATGGGAGATCGGAGCAGACTCTGTCACAATATCCTAGCAAGTGCCAACTGGGTGGCCTAGGGTATGCCTGGCAGATGGTGAGTAAAACTGGCAGGGAGAAGACTATAATCAGGGGGATTTGAGTCAGAAGGGTGAAGAGGGGCCTAACTCACCTCTCCTTTGTGTCTGATGGTGGTTGGGGTGAAGAAAACACTTGAGACTAAATCCAGGAAGGCTCTGCTCAGAGGCAGCAGTGATTTGAGGAGCTTCCCCAGGACTGGAATTCTTGGGAGGCTCCTGAGAATCAGATCAGCTACTGTCAAGTCCTAGTGCTGGGTCAATCTAATATTTCCAAAGCAGATACTACCCAACAAAGCCCGTGAGGCCTGAAGAGAACTAAGCCCCATCTGCTGGAACTCCCCTCATAGAACTCTGCATAAGCTTCACCCTGGGAGTGCACCAATCTGAGCTGAATGGACAATTCCAACTGATATTACTTCCTAACCCATCCCACCTTATACTGATAAGAAGGGAAGCTGAATTCTATATCAAATAGCTGCAACCTTAGGCTGCTCCAACTGGCAGCACAGAGAGCAACACAAAAAACACGAAGGGATTAACAACCCCCATCCCTTTTTCTATCAGTATATAATTTAAGAAGAACTGGAAAGAAAGACTGTTGGACATAAACAGTGACCACCCTATGTAGTCAACTATTTTGAGCACATCAGTGGACATGGTTAGTTCATTCTTTATTAAGATACTTGTTTTTCTTTTCCCATGTATATGTATGTGTGTGAATTGTTGTACTAGTTGGTCCAGGGACATATACACATACATTTATTTTTTTTCTCTCATTTTTAGCATTTTAAAAATGTAGTTATCTTTTCCTTTCCTTGTGTTTTGAGGGTTTGGGGCTTTTGTATTATATTTTTTGGTTTGGTTATTTTCATTTGTTTATTTTTGTATTATTTTCATTTGTTTATTTCTTGTTTCTATTTATCTCTTCTCTTTGCCTGCTAATGGCCAAATTCTACTGTTCTCTTTACCCCTCTCCTAATACTTTGTTTCTTCTATTTTCCCTATCCTTCCATATAAATATCACCTGCTACATCATTTCTGAATTCTCTCTGTTCATTTTTTTGAAATTGTAAACTCTTTCCTAACTTCCTAATACATTTTTCACCCCAATTAACTATATTTATACCTTCTTTCAGAACTACTTGGCTTATATTAATTCCTACCCCCACCATTACTGCTGATGCAATCATTACTGCTAGGGATGATATAGTTGACACCTGCTATTTGCTTTAAAGTGAGACATAGTTCGTGGTTATTGTTTTTAGTGTTGACAATTGCTGAACCAACCATTCCTGTTTTTTGGTGGTAATAAATGTTGAAGATGCCATAGTAGGAAATGGGTATTTACTATAATGCTGTATATTATTTTCAATAGTTGTTATTATTGTTTATTTGCCATATTCTGTTAGGTGCTGGGAACCTACAGGGATACTAAAAGTTCACAGGTTAGAGACTCTACTGATTAACTAAACTCAATCAAATGACAGTGCATCTTGTTCCACTTAGAAATTAATGACACCGAATATTCAGCTATACTTTAATACAAAGAATAGAAGAGATAAAAAACTAAACTAACAATTAGACTATGTAATTCCTACCCCATTCAAGTTGGAGTAATCATTAATATACTAGACAACATGGTGTATACCTGCTGTTGAATTATTGATCTAGTCTATGGGTATTTGTTGTTGTTGCTGTCATTTTTTTGGTGCTATTGTTAAATGCTAATGTCACCATTCCTACATAGGTGGTAAATAGTATTACAGATGTCAAAGTAGACACCAGACATTTAACATAAAACTCTACATTTGTTACTGACATTAGTGCCACTCCTGGCTCCCCTCTCCAAGTGGGGCCAAAAAGAAACTGGCACACTTCAAGATTACAGATCAGAGATCCTGTAGCCAAGAAACACATTTCAACCAAGCAACACTTCACACACAAACTATTCTACCTGAGTCCTGACATCACTCCAACTCAAAGAAGTGAGGAGACAAAAGCCCCTAACCAGCAGCAAGGACCCAAGGAGGAATAATCTGAGATGGACCTCAGGTCTCATCCCTTGGCATATACTCATATATCAAAAACATAGAGAAGTCCCAGAACAAATAAGATACTTACAAACAAAAGGACAGGCATAAAAAAAGAGGTAAGGGAATCTGGCTGAATTGATGTGCAAGTCCAAATCCTCTGAAAACATGAGGAAACAGGTAAACAAATGTCCTCCCATAATTCATAATCCCCTAACAAAGGATCTCACTGATAGTGAGGTGAACAAAAAAAGAGAAAGATTATAAAAATATGAATATTATAATGTTCAGTGAACTAAAAGAAGATATCAGGAAGGAGTTAAGAAAGCAATTCCTGGAGATGAAAGACCACTTCAATAAAGAAATAGAACTAGTGAGAAGAAACCAAACATAACTCCTAGAAATAAAAGATACAATCAATCAAAATAAAAATTCACTTGAAGACATCCTTAACAGATCAGAATACATAAAAAACAGAATCTCACCCCCTGAAGACAGAAATTTAGGCCTTGGAGACAGGGTATATAATCTTGAGTACACAATGCAATAAAAGGAAAAAATATACAACATGACCAGAATTGTGGGCCAGCATTAAAAAAACCACACCTAGAAATCATTGGGATAGAAGAGAACATGGAGATACAAATTAAAGGCATAAAGAACATTTTCAATATGATAGTTAATAAAAAACTTTTCCCATATCAGAAATGAGATAGATAGTCACATACAAGAGGCTAACAGAGCACCAAATAGACCTATTCAAATGAGAAGCTTGCCAAGACATATCATAGTCAAAATCCCTAACATAGAAAACAAGGAAAGAATATTAAAAGCTACAAGAGAGAAACTTCAGGTCACAGTTAGAGGCAAACCAAAAAGATTCACTTCTTATTTCTCATCTCAGACCCTAAAATTCAGGAGGGCCTAGAATGAGATATTCCATGTCCTATAAGAAAACATCTGCCAGCCAAAGTCACTATACCCTGCAAAGTTCAGTTTTAAATTCTAGAGGAAATAAAAATTTTCCATGACAAGAATAAATTAAAGAATTCATGATCAACAAACCAGCAATACAAAGAATACTCAGATAATCTGCACACAAAGGCACTAAAGAACAATTCTCAAAGCTTGCAAACAGAGGATATTCAATAGAAAATTACCCACTAAATGAGAATCAAGATAGGATAAAATATAGCAAGAAACCAAAATGGTAGGAAATCATAAACACATATCCATACTAACACTGAATGTTAATAGTCTCAAATTCCCAATTAAAAGATACATTTTGCAGAATGGATCAAAAAAAAAAAAAGATTCAACTGTACTCTGTTTATAAGAGACTCATAGGCAAAGACATCCACAGGCTGAAGGTAAAATGAGGGGAAAAAATACAAAAAAGAGATATCACCACAGACTCTTCTGAAATCCAGAGGATTATCAGAACATATTTTGAAAATTTATACTCCAATAAACTGGAAAATCTGGTTGATACTGACACATTTTAGATAGATATTACCTTCTCTAATTAAACCAGGAACATAAAGAAAACACAAACAGAACAATATCAAGTAATAACATTGAAATAGCAACTAAAAGCCTTTCAAAAATAAAAAGCCCAGGACCAGATGAATTCTCAGCAGAGTTCTAACAGACCTTTACAGAAAATTAATGCCAGTGTTTCTCAAATTATTTCATGCAATAGAAAGGGAGGGAACTCTTCCAAATACATTCTGTGAGGCCAGTATAATCCTAATACCAAAACCAAAGACACATCAAGGAAAGAAAACTATAGACCATTATCCTTGATGAACATAGATGCAAAAGTCCTTAAAATATTAGCAAACTGCATTAAAAATGCACCAAAAAGTTAATACAAGCTGGGAATGATGGTGCACACCTTTAATCTCAGTGGCTCTGGATGCTGAGGCAGTAGGATTTCAAGTTCAAAGCCAGCTTCAGCATCATAGCTAGAGCAACTTAGTAAGACCTTCTAAATAGAGAGATAGATAGATAGACAGATAGATAGATAGATAAAAATGGCTGGAGATGTGTCTCAGTGGTAAGCACCTCTGAGTTCAATCTCCAGTATTTCATCCACCCAAATAAGGTAATACACAATGATCAAGTGGGTTTCATTCCAGGGATGCAAGGTTGTTTCAACATATGCAAATCAAAAATTGGAAATCACCACTTAAATGGAATTAAGGACAATAATCACATGATTATCTCAATAGATGCAGAAAAAGTCTTTGATAAAATCCAGCACCCATTCATGTTAAACATGCGGGAGAAGCCATGGACTAAAGGAATTTACCTCAACATCATAAAGGCCATTTACAGATAAAAAGTCAACATCATACTAACTAGAGAAAAACTAAAAGCATTTCCACTAAAATCAGGAACAAGTCAAGGCTGTTCACTCTCACCATTCCTGTTCAATACAGTCATTTAAACATTAGCCAGATAAATCAGGAAAGAAATGGAAATCAAAGGAATATAAATATGAAAAGAAGTCAAACTATATTTGTTTGCTAACACTATGATCCCAATCTAGATGACTCAAAAAATTCTACCAGAAGACTTCTAGAGCTTTAAATGAGTTCAGCAAAGTAGCAAGATACTAGATCTACACTAAATCAATAGCTTTACTATACTCCAACAGTGACTCACTTGAAAAAAATCAAGAAAACCCATGTTCTTTGGTAGGCCAAATTAATACTGTGAAAATCACCATGCGGGCTGGGGTTGTGCCTCAGTGGCAGAGCATTTACCTAGCATGTGTGAGGCACCAGATTCGATTCTCAGCACCATATATAAATAAATAAAATAAAGGTCCATTGACAGCTAAAAAATATTTTAAAAAAAGAAAAAAACTCACTATGCTACCAAAAGCAACATACAAATTCATGCAATCCCCATAAAAATACAAATGACATTTTTCACAGAGTTAGAAAAGAAAAACTAATTCTTAAATTCAATGGGAAGAATAAGAGACCCAGAATAGCCAAAGCAATACTAAGCAAGAAATATGAAGCAGGAGGCATCCTAATACCTGATCAGAAATTATACTAGTAAGATGTAGTAACAAAAACACCATGGTATTGGCATCAAAATAGAGGTGAAGACTAATAGAATCAAATATAAGACACAGAGACAAATCTACATACTTACAGCCATCTGATATTTGACAAAGGTTCCAAAATAATTTTGAAGAAAAGATAACTTTTTTAACAAATGGTACTAAAATGAAACTATACCACTATCTCTCATCCTGCTCTAAACTCAAATCAAAATGGATGGAAGACTTAGGAATTAGACCTGAAACTTTATACTTTTAACTTCAACATCTCTAGCAGTCAGTGACATACAAATCAAAACTATACTAAGATTTTATCTTAAACCATTCAGAATGGCAGTGATCAATTAACACAATTAATAAATGCTGGCAAGGATATAGGGGGGAAAGGTACATTTGTGCATTGTTGGTGGAACTGCAGACTAGTACAACTACTTTGGAAAGCAGGATGGAGATTCCTCAAAGGAAAAACAAAATAGGGATAGAATCACCATACGACCCAGCTAGCATACTCCTTGGTATTTTCACGAAATATTTAAAATGAGCATACTGCATTAATACAATCACCTTAATGTTTATAGCAGCACAATTAATAATAGCTAAATTATGTTATCAACCCAGATGCCCCTCAATGGATTAAGAAACTGTGATACACACACACACACACAAACACACACACATACACAAAATGGAGTTCTACTCAACTATAAAAATGAATGCAATTATGGCATTTGCCAGTAAATAGATGAAACTGGAGAATATTGTGCTAAGTGAAATAAGCAAATCCCCCAAAGTCAAAGGCTGAATGTTCTCTCTGATATGTGGAAGCCAGAGTAAAATAAAGGAAAGGGGGAGAGAAGAATAGTATCACATAAAGATAAAGGGAAGATAAGTAATGTAGAAGGAGATCAAGAGACAGAGTGGAGAAATGGGTAAAAGGAGGCAAGACAGAACGGATTCTTTAAAAATCATGTTATGTGGGCTGGGGATGTGGCTCAAGTGGTAGCGTACTTGCCTGGCATGTGTGAGGCCTGGGTTCGATTTTCAGCACCACATACAAACAAAGATGTTGTGTCGCCGAAAACTAAAAAAAAAAAATATTAAAAATTCTCTCTCTCTCTCTCTCTCTCTCTCTAAAAAAAATCATGTTATGTGCAAATATAAATATACCACAGGGGACTTCACCTTTATGCATAGGTAGAAAGAACCACTCCAATATAAATTAATAAACAAGTCAAAGGATGTCCAGTAGAGGAGAGGAAGGAGAATGGTAGAGCGGAAGGAGAATGGAAGGAAAAAGGGGGACCATGAACTGAAATTGAATTCCATGCATATATGAGTTTATGGGGATGAATACAATTACTATGTATAACTATAAAACTCTGATTAAAAAATAGCAAGAGACTACCCTGGCAATCAGCTCTTTAATAAGAGAAAACAAAAGTTGTGTACATAGCCAAATAAATAAAACAAGAAGTTACAGCCTTGATACTGTTTAGTTTGCTTTGTTGAAATATAAATTCTGTATATTACCCATTGTTAAAAAAATCACCTTTTCATGAATTTTAGTAAATATGCATGTGAATTAAAACCAGTTAGTGACCCAGAACTCACCTGCTTCTCCACCAAAAAAAAAAAAAAAAAAAAAAAAAGCTAAGCCACACATGTATAACTGTATTGAGGTGAGTGATCACAGAACAACATTGAAATTCAGTGGTAAAATACATTGGAATTCAACAGTAGTAAAAGCCTTCACTGCGTGCCCCAACTGCAGAGTACTAAAGGTGAAGGAGAGAGTCTCAACAAATTTTATTAGTACAAATACTGAGAATTCTAGCTATTGTAAAAATTTTTGGTCCGTATAAGCTTACAGCCTAAATAAATAAGAAGCTTGAAATCTCCCTAGTAGTCTGGCTTTGAAAAGGAATTCACTTCATCTCCCATTGAGTCTCCAGGGTACTATAGCCAGCAACCATCTTGAAAGAGGAACTATTGTCTGAGTATGGATTGTTTAAAAGGTCAGAAACCCCTGCATATCTCTGCTTACTAAACCCCCGAAATATTCCACTACACTGGCTCAGTGGAATGACTGACAAACCTGCTGAGAGTGCTACATAGTGGGGAATGGGTGCTACAACACTTAGGGCAACAGAGGGAGTCATCCCCAATAACTGGGGTACCAAGAAGTCTGCCCTCTGAGATCAGGGGTGAGGTCAGTTGCATGTGGGTGCCACAGCTGCTTTGGTGCCAGGGCTGAGGGCGGTTGCCCATGAAGTTTCTGCTATCTGTCTTCCAGCCCCATGTACAAGTGTGCCTACTGCTAACAAGGCAGAGAATGAACTTTGAGTTTCTACTCTTCACCTCTCTGTGATGTTGAGGTCTACCTATAGTCCTGCATTAGCAGCATACAGCCTATGAAAGTCTTGAGATAATGTTTTCCAACTACATTCCAACTCTCTCCTGTGAGCACCTCAGCTGAGAGGAATTTTGTCAAGCTTCAGCTGCTATCTACTCCTACCCAATCCCTTGCGAGCACTGAAAGAATCAGGTTGAGACTCTGGTCATTTCCCCCTCCAAAGATAGGCATAGCTCTTAGGACTGAGGTCCTGCTTCTAGGTGGACGTGCTCACAGTAGCAGCAGAGAGGAATAACACAACTTTCCTGTATCTGCATATACACAGGTCCCCTGTGTCAGCTGTACCTGTACTTTGTCTAACCACATACTGCGAACAAGACTGGGTGTGAGTACCACGCAGTAGGTACTTGTGATTTCTGTCCTCTCCCTTAACCCACACCAGTGTCTAATCAGAGGATAAGTGCTTCAGATCCCTCATCACTACCACAGTAACCAGTAAAAGACCCATTCAATACAGCCAGTATCAATAGTTCCTGATAAGCCTATATCACCCCCAAAGTGCTACCACCCTCACTGTAGGAGTAACCACATATGGAGCACCCCACACTCTGCTTCCTATACCACATTACCTGAACTGAAGGAGAGTCCTCACACTTGAGTAACTCTCAGAGATAGTCTCTCCAATCCCAATATGGGATACACTGTGCCTGAATTCACTATTCAAAGCCAAAAAAGCTATTAGACTATGGTAGCCAGCTGGAAATAAATTCAACATTGAATGACAATGATCAAACATGACCATTGATCAAACATCCAGTTCATCCGCATACACCAAGGGGAAGAAGGTTAAGGTCATAGAAAACCTATTCAATAAAATAGCAGAAAACTTCCCTAATCTCAGAAAAGACACATCCGGTGATAAGATACATAAAGAACCCCAAATATACATGTGCGGAAAAGATCCTCAACATGACATAATAAGACTGCAAAGGACATATACATACTGAAAGTGAAAATATGAAAATTATCATTCCAGGCAAATAGAATCCAAAAACTAGACAGAGTAGCCATTAGCCATACTTGTGATATGAAAATAGACTTAAAAAACGTAAGAACAGAGAAACACCATCACTATAAAAACATACACATAAATTTTATAAATATATATATATATATATATATAGAAATTGGCTCCTATAATTATGGAGGCTGATAAGTCCCAGGATCTGCAGAGTGGGTCAGCAATCTAGACAGACAGGAGAGCCAATAGTTCAACTCCACTTTGAGCTCCAAGGCCTAAAAACCTGATAGTCTATTTCCTATCTAAATGCTGGATGATTCAAGACCCAAGAATAGCCAATATGTGAAGTAAGAAGGGAATAAAAATCCTGGGTCCCAATTCAAATATGGTGAGACAGGAAGAATTCTCTCTTACTTATGGTCAGCCCTATTTTTTTTCATTTTTTCAACTAGTTCACTAAGTGATTTTAATAGGTAATGTTTTGTTAAATGGTGAACAGATTAAAAAATAATAATCAAGCTGTGGTTCCTGGTCCCAAAGAGATGATGAAGTAAAAATTGATTATGTAAACAAATAATTCCAATTAAATAGAGAGTGTGACAAGCAACACATTAAACAAAGGAATGAGATAAAGAACGTTGAGAGAGACATTGTTGGGGCAAGAACATGTTATTATTCATCTATAATTCCTTAAGACTTAATAAAGGTTTTGGTGTGAGACAATGCCTAAGCAAGTATTTATTTCATGGGCAGCTATATGATTGGGGTGAAGTGGAAAGAATCTAGGAGAGCTTTGTGATAGCAGTATTTGGTCTAAGTCTTGGAAGAAATGACAGAATTTTGGTGGGCCACTTGGAGAAAAACAAATGATTCTTCAATATTTCTAGCAGGCTCTGAAGAACTGCAAAAGTAAAGGGTGCACTTAACAAATGAAGTTAAATACTTTGGCTTTTGAAAAGTAACCTGATATAGGTATATGGAAACAACTGAATGCATAAGCTGAAAATATGAACTCTATTTGAAAGATATTTGAAAGTGACTGGTAGATCTCTATATCCATAATAAATTTCATCTTTTAGTAATAGAATATCCTGAGTTTAAACAAGAATGGAGCCATATGATTGTGTTCAGGTCAATGGTATGTAAGTAGAAATATAGAAAATGAAAGTTAATTTTGGACATGCATAATTTATATTGTTCATGGTAATCTACATACACTAAAATTCACATTTTTATTTGTATTTAAATTCCTAGAGATCCAGAGTGAGATTTTTGCAGGGTACAAAACTAAACACTGCTGCCAAACAAATCTCTCTGAAACTCATCATGGTTCAGACTTCAGTAGAGTTTCTTACAAAGTTTTTTATTAAATATTGAATTGAGTCATGTTTACTATGGTATTGCTCTGCCAGAAATAATTTTATTCTTTCTATGAATTAGTTACTGTGCAGATCACTCCAACAGAGTCCTGCTCAAAACGAGTGGCTCAAGTAAGATAAAAATATTTCGTTATGTTTTACAGAAGATTCTGGCACAAATAAATGAGCATTGCTCCATGAGAATATCCAGGGACCTAGGGTTATGAGGTAGTTCAGCCATCCTTAACACATATTTTCCAAGGTACCTGGAGTAATTGCCATTTACATCCAACGGGAAAGAAGAAAATCCAAGACAAATGGCTTAATCATTTTTTAGATTACCAGCTTACATCACTTCTACTCTGTAGCATTTAATGAAAATAGACTAAATATATAGGAAAATATGAAATAACTATTAATCACAGAAGTAATGTTTTATGAGGTAAAAATTACATTGACATTTCCAGATGAGCAGGCAAGAATAACTATCCATAAGACAAGTAATTATGGCCTGAATTAAGAGCAGTAGCCCTATATATAAGACAAAAGAAACCAAGTAAAGAAATGCTGCATTTAAAAAATTATATGTAAAAGAAACAATCCCAGGTCTGAAATTTTAAAATTGAATATTCAGAATTATAGTAAAAACAATTAAGTAAAGTAAAAAAATAAAAGGTGATATCTAGAAGAAATTAGTTAACACAATATAATGTTGAATTGAAGGCTTGAAAGGTATCAAAGCAAAGTTTATCTCAAGAGGACAAATCTGATTTCCATAGCATTCCAAACTAATTTGCTTTTGTCAGTAAAAGTAATTCAAGGAGAAGCTTTTCCTTCTTCTTCCATCCTGGCTTTTCTATAAATTCAACAATGCAGCAAACATTTATCAAATCATCACATTATAACCTGTTTTGTCTGTTTTTATTCAGATGTCTTTTAAGAGTTTTATTTTCCTTCCCTCTGAATTAATAAATAGAATTTTATTACCTGATTCTGAGTAGAAATCCTATGTCTCCCAGTATTTGTTTCTAAGAAGGGACAGTAATCAGATCAGGCCTCTTAGAAAATGAACATTGCACAAATTATGTTGTTATATTTTGTGAATGTACAAATATGTAACAACAAACACCATTATGTACAAATATCATTCACCAAGAAAAATATGGGAACAAAAGAAAATGAACACTGCAGATCACAGGTTGGTCCCTTGAACAGGCAGCATAAAAAATAACATGGAGAAAATAGGGTCTGCCCTAACTCTCAGCATTAATTTGGTTCTTCTTCATGAATTTACTCACAAATGGAATCCTAAAATTGTAGAATTTGCTAATCTACTCATAACTGTAAATTGTCCTGCATTTAAATGCCTGAGTGGTAATCTCCAAAATCAACTTTTCTGTTTAGTCCTATAGTCTCTGACAGAACTATTTCTTGCCCTTTGGATTGTCCATGGGCATTTGCTTAAAAACAAAATATTTTATTATACAGTTTTTTAAAATATACACTATCCTACAGAGAATAATATAATGGGCTTCATATGTCAATTAACCAACCTCAACACTGATCAATATTAAACCAATTATTCTTCTTTGCTTTATTTATCCGTCTTCTTTATTCCCCACTTTTATTTTTTTCATTATTTCAGCAATTCTATTTTTTGTTTTTGTTTTGTTACAAGGAATTGAACCCAGGGCACTTAATCACTGATCCACATCCCCAGCCCTTTTCATATTTTTAGTTTGAGATAGGGTCTCACTAAATTGCTGAGGCTGGCTTTGAACTCACAATCCTCTGTTCTTAGCCTCCTGTGCCACTGGGATTACAGGTGTGCACCACCATGCCGAGTATTTCTGGAGTCTTTTAAATCAAATCCCAGACATCATATCATTTCACTGTAAACAGTTTAGTATATATCTCTGACTGATCCATATATACAAACATACGTATGTATATTCCCCATGCAATGGCATCTAACACATTTAGCAATAAATCCTTAAAACTTACTTCATCTTTAAAATTCACTTTTATTCTGCAAAACTCCTCTGCCTCTGACTCATTTTTAAGTTTGTTCTAATTAGTTATACATGGCCATATAATGCACTTTGACACATCATACATAAGTGGAATATAACTTCTCATTCTCCTGGTTGTCCATGATGTAGAATCATACTGGTTGTATAGTCATATATGTATACATATAATAATGTCAGATTCATTCTACTATCCTTCCTTCCTCTATACCCTCCCCTCCCTTCACTCCCCTCTACCTAATCCAAAGTAACTTTATTTTTCCCTAGCCCCACCCCACCCTGCTTATTGTGAATTAACACCCACATATCAGAGAAAACATTCGGCATTTGGTTTTGGGGGATTGGCTTATTTCATTTAGCATGATATTCTCCAGCTCCATCCATTTACTGGCAAATGCCATAATTTCATTCTTCTTTAAGGCTGTGTAATATTCCATTGGGTATATAAAGAACTCAAAAAACTTAACACCAAAATACAAAGAACTCAATCAATAAATGGGTTAAGGAATCAGACAGACACTTCACAGAAGAAATAAAATCAATCAGCAAATATATGAAAAAATGTTCAACATCTCTAGCAATTAGAAAAGGGAAAATCAAAACTACTCTTAAGATTTCTCACTCCAGTAAGAATGGTAGTTATCAAGAATACAAGCAAATGTTGATGAGGATGTGGGGAAAAGATACACTCATCCATTGCTGGTGGGACTGTAAGTTGGTGTAACCATTATGGAAAACAGTATGGAGATTCCTCAGAAAACCTGCAATAAAACCACCATTTGACCCAACCATCCCACTCCTTGGTTTATACCCAAAGGACTTAAAATCAGCATACTATAGTGATGCAGCCATATTAATGTTTATAGCAGCTCAACTCACCATAGCCAAGCTATGGAACCAACCTAGGTGTCCTTCAATAGATGAATGGATAAAGAAAATGTGGTACATATATACAATGGAATATTACTGTGTTTCTCACTCTTACTTTTTTAAAAAAGAATTTATAACTTTATTTTATTTATTTTTATGTGATGCTGAGGATTGAACCCAGGGCCTTGCACGTATGAGGTGAGTGCTCTACCGCTGAGCCACAACCCCAGCCCCCTGACTCTTACTTTTTATGCTTTTGATAATAAAGCAAAAGAAAGGAGGTCACACTCATTTGTGGTACTGTCAAACATTTATTTGGCTTTCTCGAACTTTCTAGAATTAACCACTTTCTTCCTTAGCCATCTATAAGGTGAAAACTATTCTTGCTTGGTTGGAGAATACATATTGTCTCTTTTTTTCTAATCTTTTAGTTGTAAACGGACTCAATATCTTTATTAATTTATGTGATGCTAAGGATCAAACCCAGCACACCATGCATGTGAGGCAAGCACTCTACCACAAGCCACAACCCCAACCCCCATACTGCCTCTTTATGATGTGTCTTGTTTAACTGTTAAGCTCAATCACATGGCATAAGTATTATTTTTTTTTTTCAGGTACTCATTTACCTCCAGGTATTTTTTTTATCCAGATGCTGATGATATTTATTATACAAAACTGTATATAAGGATAAATGTTACTAAAATATCTCTATCACCCAATTATTGAAAGATTTTGTATCAAATATACTAGAAATCGAAAAATGTAAACATTATATCATTATCATTGAACAAATACCAATATTACAAAAAAGGTTTTCATAAGCAGAAACAGGAGATCAAATGATTATAATATAAAAGCACCAAACATTTATTAGCACTGAAAATTAGAACATCCAACATAATTTATTTATTGGATTTGGTTTTCTGCCAAAATGTTCCATAATAAGCAGGTAATATAATACTATTCTAAATTATATCACTGCATATGAGGCTGAATTTTCAAGACACATATCTGTAAAACAGATCCAGTCCTCAACTTTTAATAAGAGGACATTTTTACTGCTAATTCATGGCTTCACTTCTCTTTATTTCTGTGAAAAAATGTATTTATTCATTTACTTTTAATCACTCTTACAATTTCTGGTAATGACATAATAGTTTTAGTAATGTATTTTAAATATTTTAAGGTTGGGGGCTGTGCAATTATAATAAAATCAAACTCAGTTTGAAATAGTTATGTATTTAATTCAAATTAAAATTAGTGTAGTGATTAACAAAATGATATAATGTCTAGATTCTGCAAAAGATACAAATCTCTGATCAGTGGTGTTTAACAAATTTCAAGAACATATAGAGGGGAGTGTCATAAATTCTTTGTTACTAGTAAAACATTGATATTTCTAAATGAAATATTAATTATTGAACCAAATCATACCATTAACAGCAGTCTATGTTAAAAGAAGAAAACATCCATTTTTAGATGGAAAGTTTTAAATTAGTATTGAGACCAATTATACTCTTAAAATTGTAAGTTTTACAAGACAACTTTTCAGGGTCACTTGAGTTAATTTTCATGTATAGAATATTATCAAAATGAGAGCTTAAACTATAACAAAAAGCTCACAAATTCAAGAAGGCCTAATTGAATAAATGGATATATATGCCATACTTCAGATATAATTATCTAATATAATAATTATAATTATAATAAATATTATAATTATAAATATAAAAGGAAGAAATATAGTGACTTCCTTTACTAGGCAAAGAAGATCAGTGTGGAATTTACATTTTTACATTAATGAATAATCTATCTCTTGGGCAAATGCATCTTTTCTATATTTCTTGATGTGTAAATGTGTTTCATCTCTCTGCATGGACCTTAAAAAAGAATAATAATAGTAAAAACTGGGATACTTATGTTATTTGAACTGTGTTCCAGATTCTATGGACAGAGAGAAAGGGTTCTTCCACTACTACCTTTTGGAATGGAAATAATAATAATATCCACTTTGAGAAACATGGGTTTTTCTTTTTTAATTATGTAGGCATAAGAGTAACCAAATGAATAATGCCATGATCAAAGTGTCTCCTCTACCTCCAGTACTCTCCCTGTAAGAAATGTACACTCTGAAAACTGGATGGATTTAGGCTGCACTTCCGCTTTTTAAACATTACATTAAAAACTGAAAATAAAAATTCAGCCCAGTTTCTTTACTTTTTTTTTACTATAACCCCCTACAGCTTCTAAGATTCTAAATACCTATTTTACTGACCTTTAATAGAAAGAGTGAGTTAAAATTCCAACTCTGCATGTGGCAGAGATTCTTTCATGAAGATATTCTACCAGTTTCTCATTTGGCATTTTACCCTTCTCATTTCACAGCAAGAAAATTAAAGTAAAGCCATTACATTAAAGTAAAAACTATTTTCCACTGAAGATGAATTAACATTTTAATTTTTTTCAGTGAAATGTGTTACTGGTTAAAAAACATCAACTGCCTTTTCAGAATTCATCTTATATTGATAGGGATGAGAAATATTTCTCTTTCAAAAGGGACCTATTTTAAATATAAAATATATGTCCCAATATCTATTTTTACCTTGTGAAATTAAATTGTAACTGTATGACATTAATGTCTCCACATGTGTCTTTATTATGGTGAAATTTTGAGGTAAGATAAATGGAAGACAATTATGGAATTATTTTTAATGGGGAGGATAAGCATGATAATTTTCCACAATTCTTATATTATTTTCTTGAAAAATCTGCCTAATATAACATTTTCTGACCTTGATTCTAATCCTTATAACAGTTTCCTTATAGATAATACCTCTGAAACTTTGTGGAGATCATATGCATATTCCCATTAGATAATAATTTTTCCTTTGATACAACATCCAAAATGACAATATTACCATATGTAGTTAGGTATGACAGATACATTTTTAAGCCTTCATTTTTTAGTTTTAGTTTCAAGCAAGATTAAGATGTAGCAAAATGTCTCTATGCCCCATACTCCCAATTCATGCATAGCCTCTCATTTTATCAACATCTTCCACCAGTGGTATATTTATTTAAACTCTTAAACCCACATTGAGATGACAGACAACCAAAAGTTCATATCTAACACATTAGTGTTCACTATTGGTGTTGCATGTTTTTATGAATTTGGACAAATGCATAATAACATGTATCTAACATTATATATCATACAGATTATTTCCTATGCCTTAAAATCTCTGTGCTCTGCTTTATTTTTCCTACTCCCAATCTTTGCCATTTAGCTTTATGTGGTCTGCATACTTTTGCCTTTTCCACAATGTTATATGGTTGAGATCATACAATACACAGCCTTTTCAGATTAGTTTTTTTCACTTATGAGCATGCATTTAAGTTTTCTCAGTGTTTTTTCCTGGCTTGATAGTTCATTATATTTAGCACTAAATAATATTCCATTGGCTGTATGTACCCCAGTCAATTTATCCATTAACCTACTGAAGAAAATAATGGCCACTTCCTAGTTTGAGTATTATTAATAAAGCTGCTATGAACATCTCTATGCAGGTTTTTCATGGGTCCATAGTTTTCAGTTCCCTTGGGTAAATATCATGGAATATGATTATTGGATCATTTATTAAGAATATATTTGGTTCAGTGTGATAATTTGATATATCAATACAATATATAATGATCAAATCAGGAAAATTAGCCTTTATCTCTTCTTAAACATTTCATTTCTTTGTAATCGGAAGCATTGAATTCCTCTCTTCCAGCTCTAAAATACATAATAAATTATTATTAACTAAGTACATCCTACTGTGATGTAGAAAATTAGAACTTATTCCTTCTGTGTAACTGTATTTTGGTACCAGTTATCAAAATCCTATTTGTCCTCCCTCACCTCCACCCCTCATAACCTCTAGTAACAAGTATTGTACTCTCAACTTTTAGAAAATGAGTTTTTTATTTTGATTGGTTTTTCACTAGATCTGTAGATCAAATTAGGAAGTGACATAAAAGGAAAGCTGCCAATATATAACCAATGGACTTTAATTGAATTTTTCAGACTTTTGCCTCTCTCCCTTTAATTTGTGATTACTTCCATATTGTCCTCTTGCACAAAGTTTATAAACATTTTTAATTGTGCAATTCATATCATTTTAAACATGTATAAATTACAATTGAAGTATAAATTTATAACATTGTAATAACTGTTCAACTGAAATAGGGTAATAATTTCCAACATTTATAAATGTGACATTGTTAGTAATAAAACTGAATGGTAACTGTAAAATTAACTTTTCTCAGGCATGTACACTGCAGAATCACATATTAAACCATATGTATTCATTTTAATAGCCATAATGCATTTCTCTAACCCAGGTAATTATCCGCAAAAATGTAATTTATATTTATATTAGAGACAAAACAGGTTCTAACTACTCTGTGGTTCAAACTTTTTGCACATCATGTATTTATATTCAAGTTTTAGTGTACCTTTAATTTATATTGTTATCATTTATTTTGTACACACTTCTGGCATTAGCACTACTTATTGAACTGAACAGTATATGAAGGCACTTCTTGGTATTATTATATCAGCATCTGTAAAACTATTTCAAGTTGATGAATAATGTTCTGTTGAGTTTCATTAAATATATTGCTATTAGTAGATACTTATGTAGTTGCCATTTTTCACATTCTATAAATAATCCTATTAATCCTACTAAGGCTATCCTAACATGTAAACATTTAAATGTTTTAATTTTTACCTTAGTAAACAATTTTTTCAATATATTAATTATGACTGACAAAAAAGGAAGTCATTCAAGTCTGGATAGGCCCCTCTATGACAGATTATTTTTATTCTATCCCTTACATCATTCTTTTCTGCCATAAACATATTTGTGGCTTCAATTTAAAGAATAAATTATCCCAAATCTCTCTCTCTAGATCATTTATGTTGTTCCTATGCTGTTTTTTGAGGATAATCTTGAATATATTTCACTCCTTAGGTGAATGAGAATGAATCAGCTGGCCATTTCCTCTTGCAAAATACACAGCCTTAGTTTGATAATCTCTAAAATGAGAATGATATATCATTCTCATTTTAGAGATTATCAAACTAATATATATATATGGATTAATGTGACACTTATTAAAGAATACCATCTATGAATGTATCCAGAATACATAATGTTAGATATATTTGAGGCTCTCGTAAAATTTTACTTGAATCTTAATCAAGGTCCATGTTATTAACCAGATACTTTAAAGAAGTGCTATTCAAGGGATTTTTCTGTTGTGGTAGAAATGACCTGTATTGTCCAATATGGTAGTTAATGTCCACATATGGATGTTGAACACTTGAATATGGCCACTACAGCTGAAGAACTAAATTTTAGTTATATTTAATTAATTTAAATTTAATTTAGAATGTGTGGCTAGTAGCTATTACAACCAATACAGTTCTAAAGAATATTTCCTTTCTTTTGTTATCTAAACAATGGATACCTTTGTAATGATACAGATTCTTAGGTAAGTAAATCCATGACTGTATCATAAAAACTAATGAAACAAATGCTCTGAGACCAAGAAGACTACGTGAAAATTTTCAATCATGGCTTGTTAGGCAGGTATCTACTTTCTCTACATAAAGCTATCACTGATCTTATTAGGATAGCTAATGAAGCCACCTTGATCTCCTTAGAGCCATAATGCATTTCCCTAACCCAGGTAATTCTCTGTAAAAATGTAATACATGAGCGGTTTATTGTAAAGTCAAAGCTAAATAACTTAATGAACCAACTTTGGCCTACAGAATATAAAACTACATTTTCAAAGAATGAAAATCACTAAACAAATTTTAGTAATAATGAGCTATGGCAAGTCATTTGAATTGGTGCCCTGCTTGCTCAGTGAGGCACTCTCTTGAAGTAAAATTGATGAGTGATGTTTAGTTTACATCATGGGGAATATAGTTATAGGGGTAATATTTGAACTTAATTGCTAATAAAAAGAATAAATAATGGTTTAACATGTGATTCTGCACTGTACATGCCTGAAAGAAGTTAATTTTACAGTTAACATTCAGTTTTATTACTAACAGTGTCGCATTTATAAATGTTGGAAATTAATACTCTATTTCAGTTGAACAGTTATTACAATGTTATAAATTTATACTGGCAATTGACTGAGGTATATGGAAAAGTAGCCACTGAATTTTATATAATAAATATATCAAAATAATTGACTTATGTTTATGGAATTTGCATTTATAGCAAAACATTATTAACTATATTTTAACCTCTGGTAATGTATTTAAATTATTATTTCTAAGCCTATTGATAGAAGACTTAAAATTATTATACAGATTATCAATAAAAGAGAAGAATACACTTAATAATCACATTTTTGATCATGTTTAAATTTAGTAATATATTGCAAAAAAAAAACCCAAGAAAATTATTTAAAGACAATGATATGGTCCTCAATTGAATATTTCTTTTCCCAATTAGAGTTATGTTCTAATTTATTATCCAATACTTTTCAAACAATCTATTAAAAAGTTACTCTGATGTTGTAGAAAAGAAATAAACAGATATTCAACAGACCTGAATTCTATCCTTACTATCCTTACTAGAAGAGAGGCATGATATTTAAAATCAAACTCATTCACATACTGATTTCAAAAATTAAAATTGAGATAACCATATAAAGAACTTGCCTTGATGCTTTCTTTGACTGTAAGCGTAAGGTACTGAAGAATGTTGTTCTTGCTTTAATAGTAATAGTAGTGATAGTTGTTAATTTATTTTTCTAATTAGATTCTCTGAATGGGAGAAAATTGTGCTATATTAGTTTGGTATTCACTCGCACAAAGATAAACAACAACTCTTATCTCACACAAAATGAAAACAATTAACTTATGAATCTGAAACTTAAACATAAAATCTGCAAACGTAAAACTTGTGGGAAAAAAAGTGCATAGATATTTATAAACTTGGAGTAGTCAAAGATTTCTTACACGGGACATTAAAAAAAGCAAAAACCATAAAATTAAAAAAATCATAAACTGAATTTTATCAGGACACAGACTCACCATAGGGAATGTCACAGAACTTAGATTCTTGTAATGAATGGATAAAATGGGGACTCAAAGAATAGATTAGGTATCCTCTTTCTTGGAACTTTTCTCTCAGAAGAGAGGCCATGGGAATTGTGGAAGATCTACTCCTTAAATTTTTGTGTGGCCAAAGAGATAGTCTATGGCAGTTATGGAGGTATGCCTAAAACCCTCACACTAAGAAGCCTGAGATAAATAACATATCCTTTTCAGGCTGAGGATACCAGAATGTCTCAGCCAGATAAATAGTCTTTGTAAGCTAATTATTCTTCTGATAGTCATACTTGTTTTTTCAAATGTCACATTTTCAACATTGTACTTCAAATCTACACTGTACAAAGTAACCAGAAAACATGCATGGTAATTGGCCAACCTCTGAGATTGTACTTGTCTTCTCAGGCTTTTTTGATACGGAACAGTTTTCTCATTCAAGTGAATTGAAATGCTGCTGTTGGACTGATTATCAGGAGCCTCTTTTTAAAAATAAATAAATATAAATACAAAGATACTGAATAATCTTTTCTTATAAATTCAATATTTTAACATTTGTTTTTAACCACCCTTTGTTTCTCATTATACCTCTGCAACTGTATCTGTTGATACATCTTAGTAATAATTAGCCAACTCCACTGTCCTTTAATGCATTTTTCCTTCCTTACCTCTCAAATGTCTAAATCATTATATCTGCAAGGCGATTGACTTCCACTGGTACATTCTTCTGGGTCAACACAGGTGAACATGTATGCTGCTAATGTTTGCCAAGGACTATTCATGCTCCATAAAGTCACTGGTATTGTGTCCTTACCAGCTAAGCAATGAATTATTCAGTCATGAAAGCATACCTATCTGCTGCTTTCTCCAACCATTCCTGGTATCAACTGTGTCAATTTGTTTCTTGTTGAAGGAGCAAGACAAGACATAATTACAAGAATAAGATACTTATTAGAGGAAATCACTGTGAAAGATAAGGGGAAGGGAGCAAGAGAAAGAATAGAGAGTCTTAATAAAATAAGTTTAGGATCTGTGAAATGATAGGAGGAGGAGAGGTTGGATAGGAAGTAGCAAAGACTTCAATGCAGCTCTCAGAAAGTCTCCAGATGCTAGGGAGACTTAACACAGATATCCCCAAAGCAAAGAACGATCATTTGGGGATATCTGCGTTAAGCAAAAATAGATTGTCTCTAATACTCCTGCTGTGATGGTCCATTTTACTGGTCAACTGGGTTATAGTTAATGAATGTTATTTAAACACTAATCTGGTGATACTGCGAAAGTATTTTTAACTTTCTAAGGCAGTTAATGTAGATACAGTTAACATCTACAATTAGTTAACTTTCTGTAAAGCAGATCAACCTCAAAAATCTTGGTGGCCTTCATCTAATCAATTGAAAGGTTATAAGAACTAAGGTTTCCCAAAGGAAGAAAAAATTCTACCTATAGACTGAAGCTTCAGCTAGTACCAGATGCTTCCATCCTGCCTCTCCTGTCAGCCTGTTTTACTGATTCTGAAATTGCCTTGCAAGACCCTGCAATTCTGTAAGTCAATTCCTATTGATTATGTTTGTCCGGTGGAACCCTGACTGATTCACCTGCCATGCTCATTCATTGCCAGGGAGCAGCCCAGGGAGATCATCGCCTTGGCATGAATGCTGTGAAAGATCCCAAAGTGATGGTGATGAGAGCCAACTACAATCTTTTCAGCAGTTTCTCACCTGAAAGGAGATCTGAGTAGCCAATGTTCATAGCTGCCACACGCTTTTAAGAGGATCACTGAGAAATGACAAAGTGGTAAATTTAGGAATTTCAAAGCAGGATTTAACTTATTTGAAATTCTGAAACCCTATTCTCTATCATTTTCAAAATATTTTCTAATTCTCTGTTATTTTCATATTGTATAATAAAGATTCTTCTTTACTCATCTTAACATTATATCTTAGTTTGAGATATCCCAGAAACAGACCCTAAGATAAATTTTGAGTACCTTATTTGGAGGATGAGCACAGATAATAACCAAGAGCAAAGCAAGAAAATGAGGCATACTTGAACAGGTAATAAAAAACAAAAACAAAGCATGTAGGTTTTAAAATTAGTTATTAAAGTAAATAAATGAAGCTTGATCTAGTTGCAGAACTCTGGGGTGGTATAAAACAATACCTTAGTGTTACCCCATGCCAGAAATTAAGGGAAATGGAATATTTACTTAGATTTCCTGGCAGTCATGATAAATGCCAATTCCCATGCTTTTAGAATAGCATGAGAATTGGCATTAATGCCCTTGGCACCTCTATCATGGCATTTGTATAGGCAGAGTGGGCTCCAGGGGCCAAAGAGTGTTTTCAAAGTCATACATACTGGCAGTTGGAAGCTTATTAATGTGTACTAAATGTTGGCTACCAGAGGAATATGGGTGGAATTATCAATTTTAGAGAAGGATCAATGTGCTGCTGAGAAGAATGTGTATTTGCTGGTTTAAGGATGAAATAAATATTCTATTTATGTCAGTTAAGTCTAAGTTATTTATTGTATTATTCTGTTATACAGTTTCTTTGTTCAGCTTTTGTTTGGAAGTTCTATCCAGTGATGAAAGAGGTGTGTTAAAGTTACCCAGAATTATTGTGTTGTGGTCTATTTGACTCTTGAAATTGAACAGAGTTTGTTTGATGAACGTAGATGCTCCATTGTTTGGGGCATATATATTTATAATTGTTATATCTTGTTGGCATATGATTCCCTTGAGCAGTATGTAGTGTCCTTCTTTATCCCTTTTGATTAACTTTAGCTTGAAGTCTACTTTATTTGATATGAGGATGGAAACCCTTGCTTGCTTCTGCAGTCCATGTGAGTGGTATGATTTTTCCCAACCATTCACCTTCAGTCTGTACAAGTCTTTTCCTATGAGATGAGTCTCTTAGAGGCAGTGTATTGGTGGGTATGTTTTTGGGGGGGATCCAATCTGCTAACTATGCCTTTGATTGGTGAGTTTAGGTCATTAACATTCAGGGTTATTATTGAGACACATTTTGTTTTCCCAGCCATTTTTGTTTATTTTTGGTATTTAACGTGACTTGGTTTCTCTTCTGGTTAGACTTTCCTTTAGTGTAATCCCTCCCTCTGCTGATTTCATCATTTCCTCTTCTTGGAATACTTTACTGAGGACGTTCTGTAGTGCAGGCTTTCTAGTTGTAAATCTTTTTAACTTTTGTTTATCATGGAAGGTTTTTATTTCATCATCAAATCTAAAACTTAGTTTTGATGGATATAAGATTCTTGCTTGGCATCCATTTTCTTTCAGAGCTTGGTATGTGTTGTTCCATGATCTCCTGGCATGAGGGTCTGGGTTGAAAAATCTGCTGAGATACGAATTGGTCTCCCCCTGTATGTGATCTGATTCCTCTCTCTTGTAGCTTTTAAGATTATATCCTTATTCTGTATGCTAGGCATTTTCATTATAATGTGCCTTGGTGTGGATCTGTTGTAATTTTGTATATTTGGTGTCCTGTAAGCCTCTTGTATTTCGTTTTCCAATTCATTCTTCATGCTTGGGATATTTTCTGATATTATCTCATTGAAGAGATTGTGCATTCCTTTGGTTTGAACCTCTGTGCCTTCCTCTATCCCAGTAACTCTTAGATTTGGTCTTTTGTTTCTATCCCATAATTCTTGGATGTTCTGTTCATGGTTTCTTACCATCTTCACTGTGTGGTCAACTTTATTTTCCAGATTGTATACTTTGTCTTCATTATCTAATGCTCTGTCTTCCAAGTGATCTATTCTGTTGGTGATGCTTTCTATTGAGTTTTTTATTTGTTTTATTGTTTCCTTCATTTCAAAGATTTTTGACTGTTTTTTTTTCAGAGTCTCTCTCTCTTTCTTGAAGTCATCTTTTGCTACCTGTATTTGCTCTCTTATCTCTTTGTTGGAGTGACCAATTTTTGCCTGTATTTGGTCATTTAGGTCATTCTTTAATTCACAGATCATTTACATTTTTTGAACCTTCTAACACCTTCTCTGACATTTTATCAACTTTGCTGTACATGGGTTCTGTTATTGTCATATCCTGATTTGTTTGGGGCACTTTCCTCCCTTGTTTTTTCATGTTGCATATGTGTCTTTATTTCTTGCTGTTTGGATCTGAGATATTATAGTTTCTACCCTATAATCTTGTAGTACCCATGCAGACTATCTGTACCTCACCTTGATGTTGGGCTTCCAGACCTTGCAGGTATCCCTTGATGTATGCTACTGCAACTAAAGGTGGTAGTGGCAATGGTGAAGGTATCTCAAGATAGCAGCGGAGGTGCCCCAAGATGGATGCAATGTCTTTCAGAGATGGGGCTGAAAGTTTGGACCTTACACTGTCTTTGGGATGCCTACTCCAAGATGTCATTGCTTATAGGCCTTGTCTGTTGTCAAAAGGAAGAGGCTACTGCATGGCAAAGGCTATGGCAATGTCTGCAGTGTGTTAAGATGAAAGTGGGCTAGATCTGGGCTCCCAGGTGGGGATGGGTGGTAGATTTGAACCTACCCTAGGTCTGGGTCCTGCATTGGTTGTCAGAGGAGGTCCTGTGCCATAGCCTAAGCTGTGGTGGTGTCTGAAGGTGGCAGGATGTACCCAGGCCTACCCTGGGCCTGGGCCCTGTGTAGGTTAGTGTAGGTGGATCTGGGCCAGGCCTGAGCTCCAGCAGGTGTCTCTGTCAGTCTGACTTCTAAGCTGAACAATGGCTACAGATTTGCTTTTTTTTTTTCATGAATCCCCTGTGGTGTCCTAGTTTACAGTTACTCTCAAATTTGCCTTACTTTAAAAAATGTACAACTTGAAGAAAATTGTACCTGTTTGCTTCTAACTTTCTGGAATTCTTCAGAGTATATTCAATAAAACTTTTACCTTTTTTTATGATAGTAATAATCAAAATAAAAAGTTAGATTCTATGGATGATCACAGAAAATAAAGATTATTTTAGAAGAAAACTATAAGAAAAAGGCAAACAAGTATAAGTATGGTCAGTAACTTCTTCCATGGATTGTTGAAAAGGGAGAATAAATTATACCTGGACCAACTACTGAATATTTTTAAACTGCAGAGTTCTTTCAGTGCACATTCACACTACCTTGTCATCATGCTGACAAAATTTGCTAAACAAGTACTGCTTAAGAGGATTTCACATTACTGAGAGAAAAAGGCAACCCATAATAGAAAGCATTAAATTGCATGGGAAGCTGGACTGTTGTTAATACTTAGAAAATTGATTCATGTTGCTTGACATCCTAGAGGCAACAGGGAAACTTTGTAGCACTCAGCTACAAAATAAACCTTTTATGTTGCTACTCTATGCATTTCCTTTTGTATGGCCCACAGAGAATTTTGGGAGTTGAAGTCTTCATATTTCTAAAGCATATAGAGATCTTAGATGAGTACATAAAGTGCTAAATACTACTACTTCAAGTATTATTATCAGTTATGCAAATTGATTGGATCCACTTTCAATCTTAAAAAACAAGAATTCCCCAGAATTGTAATCATGGTGTAGCAAATCATAAGGCAGTGAATGATATTGTTGGTATTAAGACAATTAGCAATGCATGAAGCAACTATAGGGAACCTCCAAATTCTAAAAAAAATTCTCTTTAGCAGTAGCTTTATCCATAAAATCTCTATGGTACAGCTGGGCCACAATGTCTTTCACCAGGTCCCACAAAATACATAATTTGATCTTGAATAAAACATTGTATCTTCTATGTCTCACTTCCATTTTACTTACACAATTTTTGGTGACATAAATAGTCATGGATAAGATGGCAGAATAGAGGAGGTGGCATTTCTGGCTGCTCTGCATGAAACCAAGAAAGCAGACAGGCAGCTTCTCTACAAGGTGGGTAAACAGAAAAAAAGGAGGGGTACTTTACTGGAACCTAAAACTGGACATTCAGACAGATTGGGGATACAGGAGGTTGGATAAAATAAAACAAGGAGAATTCCACAGTGGCACAGCCACTGCTACATCCAGGCCAGAAGCTTGAGCCAAAGTGGTCCCTCCATGAGCATAGAAGAGGGATAAGGGGATTAATTAAAGGAACCTGCATTTTGGCGAGGCCCTGGGGCTGTCTGGGTATGGAACATTTAGATATCAAGGACATTGCCCAACAAACCTGAAGTATGTGCCACAGGACATCTGAGTGCGGAGAAAGAAGCTGCCATCTTTCTAAGCAGCATGCAGAGAAGAAAGGAAGAAACCATTTTGCAATGGCCATGGGTAGGCAGCAACTGATGATTCCTGGCAAATCTGAGTTTGGCCTGAAATACAGGCCCAGAAAACACACGCTTCATGACATAAAGTGTGCTTAAGTGACCAGAAGAAAATCAAACAACATGGAGAAAGGTTTACAAAAGGGACAACTGGTCATGGAAACCCACCCAGCTCTACCCCTCCCTTTCCAATTCTGTTGCTTGAAGGACCTGATGGGATAGATGCATCTGACCAGGAATTCAGAAGGGTGGGGGTGGGAGAAATTGTTTAGAGACTAAACCTGAGACCAGAAAAGGAGGGGTCTGCAGGTGACATAAGGTACCACATAAGTGGAACCCAGGGAAGCCCTGGGTTAAAGTCCTTCAGCATGGACCAGCAAACACTGGGTATTGGAGGTATACTGATTTAAAATCTTCAGAACAACTGTCATTCAGCAAAGAGCCTGGAGCCTGCCTAAGCCTAAACCCTGCCTCCAGGAATTCTGCCTATGGATTACCTCTCTCACTCCAGAGATCCAGAGGGTGGAGTATCTCACTCCAAACAATCCCACCTAAAATTGCTGAAAAGAGAAGCTGAGAATATTTTGAACTCCCACATAAAGAATTCTTTAACTATTCATCAAGAAATTTTTAATTCTTTTTCACTCTTTAATTGTGACCTTAATGGTACATGGACTTTTATACAGTTTCCCTTTTTTTCTTCTCATCAGTAGCATTTTTTAATCCAATTATTTTACATGAATTATTTTTTCATGAACTAGGATGTTTGATTAGTATATTTTAGTTTTGCTTTGTGTTCTTTTAATTTTAATTTTTCTAATATAATTTTTGCTTTATGTATATTTTTCTCTTGGTTTCCTTGATTCTCTTTTCTTCTGCTAACAGCCAATCTCTACTGTTCTTTCACTTTTCATGTAATCTTTTACTTCTTTCTTCTCTCCTCCCTCATAATCATCACATCTTATATCACTTCTTTTCTCTCCCTTTCCACCATTTGAAGATGTAAACCCTTTGTAAACTTGCTGTTTTTATTATAGGCATAACTGAGCATATCATTTCTATTTATTGTGATAATTAACATTGTAGATACAATGGTAGGAACTATTTGGTTTAATGCTGTAAATAGTTCACACTGGTTGTTGTTATTATTTCTCTCCCCCTAAACAGTGAAGTACTGCAAACCTTCAGGGACACTATAAGTCCACAGGGTAGAACTGTCACAGATACATAATGCCAGATAGGTAGACATACAAACAACATGAAAAAGCAAGGGAACAAATAGCCCCAAGAAAACTAAGATACTCCAATAACAGAATCCATCAACACCACAGTGGAAGAAACGTCAGAGAAGGAGTTTAGAATATGAATAATTAAACTGATCTGAGAAATAAAGAATGATGTAAGAGAACAAATACAGATAGCAGAAGATCACTTCAATAAAGAGAGAGAGATTCTGAAAATAACAACAACAACAACAACAACAAAACCAAACAGAAATCCTTGAAATGAAGGAAACAATAAACCAAATTAAAAATTCAATAGAAAACATCACCAACAGGCTAGACCACTTAGAATACTGAAGAACCTCAGGCATGAAGACAAAATATATAATCTTGAAAATAGAGTTGACTACAGAAGGAATATATTAAGAAACCATGAACAGAACTTCCAATCATGGAATAACATGAAAAGACCAAATTTAAGATTTTTTGATACAGATGAAGGTGCAGAGATTCAAACCAAAGGAATGCACATCTTTTTTTGTTGTTGGGGTGGGTACTAGAAATTGAACACAGGGAATGTACAAACTTTTCAATGAAATAATATCAAAGCTAAAGAATGAAATGGAAAATCAAATATAAGAAGCTTCCGGACCCCAAATGTGCAAAATTACAATAGACCCACATCAAGGCACTTTTAATGAAAATGCCTAACATACAGAAAAAAGGATACAAGTTTAAAGGCTGTGAGAGAATAACATAAGATTACATATAGAGGAAAACCAATTCAGATCTCAGCTGATTTCTCAACCCAGACCCTCAAAGCCAGAAGGTCCTGCAATAATATATACCAAGTTCTGAAAGAAAATGGATGCCAACCAAGCATCCTATATCCAGCAAAATTAAGCTTCAGATTTGAAGATGAAATAAAGCCTTCCATGATAAACAAAAATTAAAATAATTTGCAACCACAAGCCTGCACTTCATAATATTCTCAACAAAATGCTCCATGAAGATGAAATGAAAAAAAAAAAGAAGTAAAAACCAGCAAAGGAAGGAACTGCACTAAAGGAATAGTCAATCAAAGGAGAAACTTATTCAAGTCAAAAACTATGAATAAACCAAAATGACTGGGAACACAAATCATATCTCAATAATAACCTTGAACATAAATGACCTAAACTCACTAATCAAAAGACAGACTGGCAGATTGGATTAAAAAACAAGACCCAACAATATGCTGTCTCCAAAGGACTGACCTCATGGGCAAAAACAGCACAGACTAAAGGTGAAAGTATGGGAACAACATATTACTCACATGGATCTTGTAAACAAGCAGGGGGTTCTATTCTCTAAAATAGACTAAGTTATGTAAGCTATATAATTGTAATTAGGCAATTATAATATTACCTTAATATATTTTTAGCACCTATAGGGTTTTTTGATAGTTCCCTTTCCATTGATGTTTTCTTACTTTTTTCTTGATAAGGCTTGTTAGATTATTATCAACTTTTAGCTGTGTTATTTCTTTTCTGTTTTACATATTTCTGCTCCTACTCTTATTGTTTCCTTCCTGCTATGTAATTTGAAAATAACTTATTAATCTAGCTTCTTTCTGATACAAATACTTCAAGTTTTAAGTGTGCATTTGAGTGCTATTTTGTCCCAGAGATTCTGATATTTTAAGTGTTTATTATCTCTCCATTCAAAGCACTTTTAATTTACTTTTCTTATGCTTTCTTCTTTGATCTATGAGATATTTATAAGTGTGCCATATAATTTTGAAGTAGCTGAGACATGGAGGGTTTCTATATACCTTAAGGTGATTGATTTCTTTTTTTGTTTTGTTTTGTTTTGTGGTGCTGGGGATTGAACCCAGAGCCTTGTACATACGAGACAAGCACTCTATGAACTGAACTATATCCCCTACCTGAGGTGATTGACTTCTAATGTAATAAATCATGCAGGAAACACAGTCTGCATGATTTAAAATTTGTAAAATTTCTCAAAGCTAATTTTCTGACAGAAGATAGTCTTTCCTTATTAATTTTCTACTTGTCATTTTTTGTGCATAGTTCTCTACAAATAACAAATAGATCAGGGCTGGGATTGTGGCTCAGCAGTAGAGCACTCACCCAGCAGGTTTGAGGCCCTGGGTTCAATCTTCAGCACCACCTAAAAATAAATAAACAAATAAATAAATAAAGATATTGTGTCCAACTACAACTAAAAAATAAATATTAAAAAAACAAATAGGGCTGGGGTTGTGGCTCAATGATGGAGTGCTTGCCTCTCATATGTGGGGCACTGGGTTCAATTCTCAGCATCGCATATAAATAAATAAATAAATAAAGTAAAGGTCCGTTAACACTAAAAAAAAAAAATAGATCAAGGTGGCTGATAATGTTTTAAGTTGTATATCATCACTCCTCCCAGCAAAGTGAGGGGGCTTAAATTCTCCAAATATGATTGTGGATTTGTCTTTCTAGTTTTATTAATTTTTACTTCATGTATTTTGAAATTTTGTTATCAGGTGCATACACGTTTAGGATTGCTATATGTTCTTGAAGAAGTTGACCTATTATGGTTTTGAAATGTTTCCCTTTATCTCTGAAAATACTTTTTCCTGAAATTTATTTTATATTAATAGCTGTACTTCAGATTCCTCATGCTTATTTTAACCTTCTTTTGTTTTTAACCTATTGGTGTATTCATATTTAAAGTCTGACATATGTAAAGAGCATATAGTTATTGTTTGCTTTTTACACATTGAACACTTATACTTTTAATTACAATATCTAAATAATTAATATTTAAATTAATTGATGTTTTTGAAAAAAAAGAATACCTGATATGAAGGTTAGTGGAAAATTGGGAAAATGATAGGTTTTATGACATTATATTTTTGTTGAATAGTCCTACTGTCAGGCTGAGAGAGAAGATTGTTGGAATGCTTTTGTTGCAATTGTTCATTTTTCTCATTTATCATATGGTATACAATAACAGATTTATTTTATTGTTTATTAACACTTTATTTTGCAAATAAAATATACATATATATAAATTTTATTTATATAAAATATATATACCTAGCCATCTTTCAGGTATCCCATTATGGTTTTAATGTGAAATTTTATAACAACAAATAATTCTTGGTATTTTTTCATATGCTTATTTGCCATTTGATTATCCTTTTCAATGAAATACCTGTTTATGTATTTTGTTAATTTTTAATTGCATTATTTGTCGAATGCTGAGTTTTCCAGTCTTTGTATATTTTGTAAACAAGTATGTGTATTGCAAATGTTTTTTCATAACCTATGGATTGCTCCTTTATAAATGATGTGATGTCTGAATACAGATAAGCCTGATTTCTAAACCTAACTGCTAAGTTCAGCATCTTGAATGAACATGACTACACAAGAAAATCCTTATTATATTTATCTGAAAAATGTAAATACTAGTGGAGTTATCAGTAATACAGCTGTGGTGGGGATAAAGTGAAATAATTTTAATCATGTATCTCTTATTTTAAATTCTAAAACTGTTAGTTCACTTAATTTTTAATTGGTTCTTCTTAGTTATACATGACAGTAGAATCCATTTTGATAAACTTATAGAAACATGGAATATATCTTATACTAATTAGGACCGAATTATTGTGGATGGGCACCATACTGGGATTCACTTAGGTATTTTCATATGTGTATGGAGAAAATTTATGTTAGATTTATTCTACTGTCTCCTATTCCTATCCCCGTTCCTTCCTTTCAATCCTCTTTGTCTAATTCACCAAACTTCTTCTGCTCTACCTTTTAATTTTTAAAACTATATTTTCCAATTGTTTACAATGATTCAGATGATATCTATATGTAGTTCTTTGAATGATAATCCTCATATTTTTAGATATATAACTCAAAAACTTGGGAGTAATGAAATTCACTTGCAAAGAATAAGAAAGAGATTTGGGAAAACCCTTCAATAGGAAAATGATGGAAGCCATTTCCATTCATTATAAGACCAACAGTAATACTAATTCCCTCCAAGAAAACTTATAATAATCAAATTTAGACTCCACACATCCTATTTGAATTACATGATATATTATCAAGTGAGTATTTTGTTAACATAAGAAATTCAAATTGGCTATCTACCAAATTGTTTTACTATGTATTTAGTAAAATTTTTGCTCCATCATTACAAAAATATGTTATTTCAATATGCATTGTAAAAAATGAAGTTCATACCCACCCAAAAGAAAGTAGTATAACTCCAGAAGACAATATACCTCATTAAGCTCTGAAAATAAACCTTAGCTTTGAACAAGTCACATAATCCCATTTTCAAAAGACTTAATGACTTACGCATACAAAATATATGATTATTCATATGAGAACAGATATTAATAAGAAATATTAAAAGAAAATTCCTACCAAATACCAAAAGTAAAACAAAAAATTAATTATTATATTAAATCAAGGATTCTTAAGACTCTAAACAGGGAAAGATAGTTTACTTCCATCACTAAGCATAACTCACAACAGAAATAATTTTTCCCAGGCAGGGGCATGGAGAAAGGGGTGCCAATTTCCCTGGAGAGGGTATACAGAATGCCTGTGGGTATATACATAAAATACCTCACTAGGGTCTTTTGGAATGGTCTTGTGGATAGTTGGGTTGGGTATATTGTCAAACTCTTTAAATCATCTTCAATATTTGTAATTATTTAACACTGTCATTTAGATATTTATTTTTCACATTTAGAATTCATATTATGATTTTTGTCTACATCTCTATTTTTTTTTTTGTTTCACATGGTTATTCTGGATCTATGAGAGGAAATGTTGTAATTTCTTTTAAAAATTTTATTGTATATATTTATGGCATATGAAATAATATTTTGATATACTTTTCTTGATAACTTACTAATAAATTATTTATCACATATATGAATATATATTTATATATATTGAGATATATATATACACATATACACATACACACTGATAATATATAAAAGTTAAGTGATAACTATGTATAAATCAAATTAATATACACATCATCCCCATGTAGTTATCTGGTTATCTTTCTCTTTTGTGTATACAGTGAGAATACCTAAAATCTATTCTCTTGGCCAATTACCAGTATATGATACAATATTAATAACTATAGCCCTTATGATGTATGTTAGATCTCTAGTTTTTTTTTTCCTTCTGACAACTGCAATTTGCACCTTTTGACCTACCTCTTCCCATTTCTTCCACTTCTTACCCTATCCCAGTCCCTAGTAACCACTGTTTTACTCTCTGTCTCTATGTATTCAAATTTTAAAGGACTTTTAAATTACTGGTTTAGGAATTAAAAACCACAAAACTGGTCACCAAGATTAATCTTAGCTCAAAGCAGAACAGGTCAGAGACTGCAGTGTATTCAATTGTATTCCTCAGAGATGTCCCCAATCTGATCTCTGTGCTTATAAAATGCAACTTCTCTAACAATAATAATGGTTAACATTTAAATCATAGTGTGAAGGGGATTCTACTGTGTGATTTATATATATTGAATCATTTCATCCTTATGTCACCCTATAAATAGATACTGTTATTATCCCCATCTTACAGATTTGGAGTTGCATGCAACAAGACAGTAATTTGCCTGAGGCTCCAACAGATAAGAATCAATATAACAATAATAATATTAGAGAACAATATTGAAATCTATGATTTACTAAATTATTATGTAAGAATTCAATACTAAATATCATATTTAATTATTAGAATAGTGCTATAAAATAGACCTTATTTGCCTTTCCTCTTTATAAAACCAGTTAAACAGACTCAGAGTAATAAATAAATTTTCTCATGTTCCCACAGCTATTAGTAGCACAATTTGGACTAAAATGTACATTCTTCTGACTGTAAGGTGGGTGCTTTTTCAAACATGAGGTATTACATCAAGAATAGCATTAATAAAATTACCTCTATGGCTTCAGTAACCAAAAACAAATCATTTACTGGCATCAGATATTACACAGTAGTGTGGTACATGAGTAAAAAGGAAGAAATCTCATAAAGTCTTGACATGCTGCATTATTTGGCCATCAAAAATAATCCCCATATTTGCTATTAATGTTTAGGTAGAGTCCCTTTTCTATATTTAGGTAAGGAGTTGTTTTTAATATAAAACAAATCCTGAGGTTTCAATTTAATTTTCTTGCTGGTGTTTTTCCATTTTTTATTTATTTTTCTTGATACAAAATGAATGTTATTTACCTCCTTCTTCAAAAAAACTCATTAGTGTATATACTTTCAGTTTTAGTGCAAAACTGACATTGTTGGTAGTCTTGAACCATGACTAAAGAGGCAAATGTTCTGTTCATGATCACTATTGACTTACTAGTCAAATCCTCCAAATGAAAACAGTACTTATTTAATTGTGCCAATATTTTATCAATGATATATCATTTATATATTTACTTGGGAAGTGAAAAACAATTGACAAAGGTTTTAACTTTTCATCTGCTTCACAACATGTAGGCTATCATTTGAGCTAGAATCATTTCCCTCTATTTAATCAGCAATAATCAGGTATGAA